>NC_070587.1:28948376-28958376 GCF_027409825.1 Scomber japonicus | reverse complement strand
GTTGTAATCCATTCTCGTAGCAGAACCCATAGAAAGGTTGATTTCTAAAAACAATTAGTTCAATGTGATGAATTCTGATATATCTGAGTGTTGTAGTGTATCTCCAACGAAAATACATGATTCAGTGATTAGTTGCATGAACTTGCTGAGAACAGACGAATAAAGCCATAAAAAGTTAGTTGTAATCCATTCTCGTAGCAGAACCCATAGAAAAGTTGATTTCTAAACACAATTAGTTCAATGTGATGAATTCTGATATATCTGAGTATTGTAGTGTATCTCCAATGAGAATAAGTGATTTAGTGATTAGTTGCATGAACTTGATGAGAAAAGACGAATAAAGCCATAAAAAGTTAGTTGTAATCCATTCTCGTAGCAGAACCCATAGAAAGGTTGATTTCTAAAAACAATTAGTTCAATGTGATGAATTCTGATATATCTGAGTGTTGTAGTGTATCTCCAACGAAAATACATGATTCAGTGATTAGTTGCATGAACTTGCTGAGAACAGACGAATAAAGCCATAAAAAGTTAGTTGTAATCCATTCTCGTAGCAGAACCCATAGAAAGGTTGATTTCTAAACACAATTAGTTCAATGTGATGAATTCTGATATATCTGAGTGTTGTAGTGTATCTCCAACGAGAATAAGTGATTTAGTGATTAGTTGCATGAACTTGATGAGAAAAGACGAATAAAGCCATAAAAAGTTAGTTGTAATCCATTTCTTAGCAGAACCCATAGAAAGGTTGATTTCTAAACACAATTAGTTCAATGTGATGAATTCTGATATATCTGAGTGTTGTAGTGTATCTCCAACGAGAATAAGTGATTTAGTGATTAGTTGCATGAACTTGATGAGAAAAGACGAATAAAGCCATAAAAAGTTAGTTGTAATCCATTTCTTAGCAGAACACATAGAAAGGTTGATTTCTAAACACAATTAGTTCAATGTGATGAATTCTGATATATCTGAGTATTGTAGTGTATCTCCAACGAAAATACATGATTCAGTGATTAGTTGCATGAACTTGCTGAGAACAGACGAATAAAGCCATAAAAAGTTAGTTGTAATCCATTTCTTAGCAGAACACATAGGAAGGTTGATTTCTAAACACAATTAGTTCAATGTGATGAATTCTGATATATCTGAGTGTTTTTGGGTATCTCCAATGAAAATAAATGATTCAGTGATTAGTTGCATGAACTTGCTGAGAAAAGACGAATAAAGCCATAAAAAGTTAGTTGTAATCCATTTCTTAGCAGAACACATAGAAAGGTTGATGTCTAAACACAATTAGTTCAATGTGATGAATTCTGATATATCTGAGTATTGTAGTGTATCTCCAACGAAAATACATGATTCAGTGATTATTTGCATGAACTTGCTGAGATCAGACGAATAAAGCCATAAAAAGTTAGTTGTAATCCATTTCTTAGTAGAACCCATAGAAAGGTTGATTTCTAAACACAATTAGTTTAATGTGATGAATTCTGATATATCTGAGTCTTGTAGTGTATCTCCAACGAGAATAAGTGATTTAGTGATTAGTTGCATGAACTTGCTGAGAAAAGACGAATAAAGCCATAAAAAGTTAGTTGTAATCCATTTCTTAGCAGAACACATAGAAAGGTTGATTTCTAAACACAATTAGTTCAATGTGATGAATTCTGATATATCTGAGTGTTGTAGTGTATCTCCAACGAGAATAAGTGATTTAGTGATTAGTTGCATGAACTTGCTGAGAACAGACGAATAAAGCCATAAAAAGTTAGTTGTAATCCATTTCTTAGCAGAACACATAGGAAGGTTGATTTCTAAACACAATTAGTTCAATGTGATGAATTCTGATATATCTGAGTGTTTTTGGGTATCTCCAATGAGAATAAATGATTCAGTGATTAGTTGCATGAACTTGCTGAGAAAAGACGAATAAAGCCATAAAAAGTTAGTTGTAATCCATTTCTTAGCAGAACACATAGAAAGGTTGATTTCTAAACACAATTAGTTCAATGTGATGAATTCTGATATATCTGAGTATTGTAGTGTATCTCCAATGAGAATAAGTTATTTAGTGATTAGTTGCATGAACTTGATGAGAAAAGACGAATAAAGCCATAAAAAGTTAGTTGTAATCCATTCTCGTAGCAGAACCCATAGAAAGGTTGATTTCTAAATACAATTAGTTCAATGTGATGAATTCTGATATATCTGAGTGTTGTAGTGTATCTCCAACGAGAATAAGTGATTTAGTGATTAGTTGCATGAACTTGCTGAGAAAAGACGAATAAAGCCATAAAAAGTTAGTTGTAATCCATTTCTTAGCAGAACACATAGAAAGGTTGATTTCTAAACACAATTAGTTCAATGTGATGAATTCTGATATATATGAGTGTTGTAGTGTATCTCCAACGAAAATACATGATTCAGTGATTAGTCGCATGAACTTGCTGAGAACAGACGAATAAAGCCATAAAAAGTTAGTTGTAATCCATTTCTTAGCAGAACCCATAGAAAGGTTGATTTCTAAACACAATTAGTTCAATGTGATGAATTCTGATATATCTGAGATTTTTTGGGTATCTCACAACTACACAACTACACATTGCAATACACACACACAAACACAATATACACAACTACACAACTACACACTATACACAACTACACAACTACACACTATACACAACTACACAAATACACACTGCAAACACACACAATATAAACAACTACGCACTGCAATACACACACACTATACACAACTACACACTGCAATACACACAGACTATACACAACTACACACTGCAATATACACAACTACACATTATACACAACTACACAACTACACACTGCAATACACAAACAGACACACAAAATATACACAACTACACAAATACACACTGCAATACACACACATTATAAACAACGACACACTGCAATATACATACACTATACACAACTACACAACTACACACTGCAATACACACAAACAAAAACAATATACACAACTACACACTATACACAACTACACAACTACACACTGCAATACACACACAGACACAGACAATATACACAACTACACAAATACACACTGCAATACACACACACAATATAAACAACTACACACTGCAATACAAACACACTATACACAACTACACAACTACACACTATACACAAATACACAAATACACACTGCAATACACACACACTATTCAGAACTACATACTGCAATACACACACACAATATACACAACTATACACTATACACAACTACACAACTACACAACTACACGCTGCAATACACACACACACAATATACAAAACTACACAACTACACACTGCAATACACACAAACACAATATACACAACTACACACTATACACAACTACACGATTACACACTATACACAACTACACAATATACACAACTACATAAATACACACTGCAATACACACACACAATATAAACAACTACACACTGCAATACACACACACTATACACAACTACACACTGCAATACACACAAACAAACACAATATACACAACTACACACTATACACAACTACACACCTAAACAACTACACACAACTACACAACTACACATTATACACAAATACAAATACACACTGCAATACACACACATTATACACAACTACAGACTGCAATACACACACACACACACAATATACACAACTACACACTATACACAACTACACACTATACACAATTACACAACTACACACTATACACAACTACACAATGCAATACACACACACACACAAACAATATACACACCTACACAACTACACACTATACACAACTACACAACTACACGCTGTAATACACAAACACAAAAACAATATACACAACTACACACTATACACAACTACATACTGCAATACACACACACTATACACAACTACACACTGCAATATACACACACTATACACAACTACATACTGCAATACACACACAATATAAACAACTACACACTGCAATACACACACACTATACACAACTACACACTGCAATACACACACACACAATATACACAACTACACACTATACACAACTACACAACTACACACTATACACAATTACACAACTACACAACTACACACTATACACAACTACACAACTACACAACTACACACTATACACAAATACACAAATACACACTGCAATACACACACATTATACACAACTACAGACTGCAATACACACACACACACAATATACACAACTACACACTATACACAACAACACAACTACACACTATACACAACTATACAACTACACATTATACACAACTACACAACTACACACTATACAAAACTACACAACTACACACTGCAATACACACACACAAACACAATATACACAACTACACAACTACACACTATACACAACTACACAACTACACATTATACACAACTACACAACTACACACTGCAATACACACACAAACACAATTTACACAACTACACACTCTACACAACTACACAACTACAAACTATACAAACTACACAACTACACACCATACACAACTATACAACTACACATTATACACAACTACACAACTACACACTATACAAAACTACACAACTACACACTGCAATACACACACCCAAACACAATATACACAACTACACAACTACACACTATACACAACTACACAACTACACATTATACACAACTACACAACTACACACTGCAATACACACACAAACACAATATACACAACTACACACTATACACAACTACACAACTACACATTATACACAACTACACACGATACAAAACTACACAACTACACACTATACACAAATACACACTGCAATACACACACAATATAAACAATAACACACTGCAATACACACACACTATACACAACTACACACTGCAATACACTCAAACAAACACAATATACACAACTACACACTATACACACTACACACCTACACAACTACACACAACTACACAACTACACATTATACACAAATACAAATACACACTGCAATACACACACATTATACACAACTACAGACTGCAATACACACATACACACACAATATACACAACTACACACTATACACAATTACACAACTACACAACTACACACTATACACAACTAAACAATGCAATACACACACACACACACAAACAACATACACACCTACACAACTACACACTATACACAACTACACAAGTACACGCTATACACAACTACACAACTACACAGTGCAATACACACACACAAACACAATATCCACAACTACACAACTACACACTATACACAACTACACAATTACACAACTACACACTATACACAACTACACAACTACACACTATACACAACTACACAAATACACACTGCAATACACACACAATATAAACAACTACGCACTGCAATAAACACACACTATACACAACTACACACTGCAATACACACAAACAAACACAATATACACAACTACACACTATACACAACTACTACACACTGCAATACACACACACAACTACAAATTATACACAACTACACACTATACACAACTACACAACTACAAATTATACACAACTACACAAGTACACACTATACAAAACTACACAACTACACACTGCAATACACAAAAACAAACACAATATACACGACTACACACTACACACAACTACACAACTACACATTATACACAACTACACAACTACACACTATACAAAACTACACAACTACACACTGCAATACACACACACAAACACAATATACACAACTACACAACTACACACTATACACAACTACACAACTACACACTATACACAACTACACACCTACACAACTACAAACAACTACACAACTACACACTATACACAAATACACAAATACACACTGCAATACAAACACATTATACACAACTACAGACTGCAATACACACATACACACACAATATACACAAATACACACTATACACAATTACACAATTACACAACTACACACTATACACAACTACACAACTACACACTGCAATACACAATTACACAACTACACAACTACACACTATACACAACTACACAACTACACACTGCAATACACACACACACAAAACCACACACACACACACACACACAATATACACAACTACACAATTAGTTCAATGTGATGTATTCTGAAATAGAGTGTTTTAGTTTATGTCCAACGAGAATAGGTGATTCAGTGATTAGTTGCATTAATTTGCTGAGAACAGACGAATAAAGCCATAAAAAGTTAATTGTAATCCATTCTCTTAGCAGAACCCATAGAAAGGTTGATTTCTCAACACAATTCGTTCAATGTGATGAATTCTGATATATCTGAGTGTTTTAGTGTATCTCCAATGAGAATAAATGATTCAGTGATTAGTTGCATGAATTTGCTGAGAACAGACGAATAAAGCCATAAAAAGTTAATTGTAATCCATTCTCTTAGCAGAACCCATAGAAAGGTTGATTTCTCAACACAATTAGTTCAATGTGATGAATTCTGATATATCTGAGTGTTTCCGTGTATGTCCAAACATAATATAAGTCAGAGTCTGTCACAGTACTGTAGTGATGGTTGATTTGGAAGACTTTTGACTCAGTAATGATGAAGAAATGACTAGAAATGACTGAAACCCTTACATATGAAAATTATTATGCTCTCAGGTCAAAGGTCATTATGTGAGTGATGGCACCCAGGTTAATTTTATAACACTAAATGATTACTAATTCTCATTATTCAGAATAAATGATTCAGTGATTAGTTGCATGAACTTGCTGAGAACAGACAAATAAAGCCATAAAAAGTTAGTTGTAATCCATTTCTTAGCAGAACCCATATACACAATATACACAACTACACACTATACACAACTACACAACTACACACTATACACAACTGCGCACCTACACACTATACACAACTACACAACTACACACTATACACAAATACACAAATACACACTGCAATACACACACACTATACACAACTACATACTGCAATACACACACACACAATATACACAACTATACACTATACACAACTACACACTGCAATACACACACACACAATATACAAAACTACACAACTACAGACTGCAATACACACACACACACAATATACACAACTACACACTATACACAACTACAACAACTATCTATCTATCTATCTATCTATCTATCTATCTATCTATCTATCTATCTATCTATCTATCTATCTATCTATCTATCTATCAGAATAAATGATTCAGTGATTAGTTGCATGAACTTGCTGAGAACAGACAAATAAAGCCATAAAAAGTTAGTTGTAATCCATTTCTTAGCAGAACCAATAGAAAGGTTGATTTCTAAACACAATTAGTTCAATGTGATGAATTCTGAAATATCTGAGTGTTTCAGTTTATGTCTAAACAGAATATAAGTGATTCAGTGATTAGTTGCATGAACTGGCTGAAAACAGACGAATAAAGCCATAAAAAGATAGTTGTAATACAATATTTTAGCAGAACCTATAGAAAGGTTGATTTCTAAACACAATTACACACTATAAACAACTACACACTATACACAACTACACAAGTACACACTGCAATACACACACACAAAAACAACATACACAACTACACGACTACACACTATACACAACTACACAAATACACACTATACAAAACTACACAACTACACACTGCAATACACACACACAAACACACTATACACAACTACACAACTACACACCATACACAACTATACAACTACACATTATACACAACTACACAACTACACACTATACAAAACTACACAACTACACACTGCAATACACACACACAAACACAATATACACAACTACACAACTACACACTATACACAACTACACAACTACACATTATACACAACTACACAACTACACACTATACACAATATAAACAACTACACACTGCAATACACACACTATACACAACTACACACTGCAATACACACAAACAAACACAATATACGCAACTACAACTATACACAACTACACAAATACACACTATACAAAACTACACAATTACACACTATACACAAATACACAAATACACACTGCAATACACACACAATATAAACAACTACACACTGCAATACACACACACTATACACAACTACACACTGCAATACACACACATAATATACACAAATACACAAATACACACTGCAATACACACACACAATATAAACAACTACACACTGCAATACACACACATTATACACAACTACACACTGCAATACACACACATTATACACAACTACAGACTGCAATACACACACACACACAATATACACAACTACACACTATACACAACTACACACTATACACAACTACACAACTACACTGCAATACACACACACACACACACACATACACACAATATACACAACTTCACAATTAGTTTAATGTGATGAATTCTGAAATATCTGAGTGTTTTAGTGTATGTCCAATGAGAATAGGCGATTCAGTGATTAGTTGAATGAATTTGCTGAGAACAGACGAATAAAGCCATAAAAAGTTAATTGTAATCCATTCTCTTAGCAGAACCCATAGAAAGGTTGATTTCTCAACACAATTAGTTCAATGTGATGAATTCTGATATATCTGAGTGTTTCCGTGTATGTCCAAACAGAATATAAGTCAGAGTCTGTCACAGTACTGTAGTGATGGTTGATTTGGAAGACCTTTGACTCAATAAAGATGAAGAAATGACTAGAAATGACTGAAACCCTTACATATGAAAATTATTATGTTCTCAGGTCAAAGGTCATTATGTGAGTGATGGCACCCAGGTTAATTTTATAACACTAAATGATTACTAATTCTCAAATCTGTACTTTGAAAGGCACCTGGCAGACCTTCACACAAACACAGAGACACACACAAACATAAATGTGTTTCTATCTATCTATCTATCTATCTATCTATCTATCTATCTATCTATCTATCTATCTATCTATCTATCTATCTATCTATCTATCTAACTATCTATCTATCTATCTATCTATCTATCTATCTATCTATCAGAATAAATGATTCAGTGATTAGTTGCATGAACTTGCTGAGAACACACGAATAAAGCCATAAAAAGATAGTTGTAATACAATATTTTAGCAGAACCTATAGAAAGGTTGATTTCTAAACACAATTACACACTATAAACAACTACACACTATACACAACTACACAAGTACACACTGTAATACACACACACAAAAACAACATACACAACTACACGACTACACACTATACACAACTACACAACTACACACTATACAAAACTACACAACTACACACTGCAATACACACACAAACACAATATACACAACTACACACTATACACAACTACACAACGACACATTATACACAACTACACAACTACACACTATACAAAACTACACAACTACACACTATACACAAATACACAAATACACACTGCAATACACACACAATATAAACAACTACACACTGCAATACACACACACTATACACAACTACACACTGCAATACACACACACACAATATACACAACTACACACTATACACAACTACACAACTACACACTATACACAATTACACAACTACACAACTACACACTATACACAACTACACAACTACACACTATACACAAATACACAAATACAGACTGCAATACACACACACACAATATACACAACTACACACTATACACAACTACACACTATACACAATTACACAACTACACAACTACACACTATACACAACTACACAACTACACACTGCAATACACACACACACACACACACACACACACACACACACACACACACACACACACACACACACACACACACACAATATACGCAACTACACAATTAGTTCAATGTGATGAATTCTGAAATATCTGAGTGTTTTAGTGTATGTCCAACGAGAATAGGTGATTCAGTGATTAGTTGCATTAATTTGCTGAGAACAGACGAATTAA
>NC_070587.1:28938376-28943376 GCF_027409825.1 Scomber japonicus | reverse complement strand
GATGTATCGATTTATCTATCTATCTATCTATCTATCTATCTATCTATCTATCTATCTATCTATCTATCTATCTATCTATATTAATTTTATAAGACTAAATGAATATTAATTCTCAAATCTGTACTTTGAAAGGCACCTGGCAGACCTTCACACACACACAGACACACACAAACATAAATGTGTATCTATCTATCTATCTATGTATCTATCTATCTATCTATCGATGTAACTATCTATCTATCTATCTATCTATCTATCTATCTATCTATATATCTATCTATCTATCTATCTATCTATCTATCTATCTATCAATCTATCTATATATCTATCTTATTTTCATTAGACTTTGTCTATGTATCTATCTGTTAATCTATCTATCTATCTATCTATCTATCTATCTATCTATCTATCTGTCTATCTATCTATCTATCTATCTATCTATCTATCTATCTATCTATCTATCTATCTATCTTTCTATCTATCTATCTATCTATGTATCTTATTTTCATTAGACTATGTCTATGTATCTATCTGTTAATCTATCTGTCTATCTATCTATCTATCTATCTATCTATCTATCTCTCTATCTCTCTATCTATCTATCTATCTATCTATCTATATTAATTTTATAAGACTAAATGATTATCAATTCTCAAATCATTACTTTGAAAGGCACCTGGCAGACCTTCACACACACAGACACACACAAACATAAATGTGCATCTATCTATCTATCTATCTATCTATCTATCTATCTATCTATCTATCTATCTATCTATCTATCTGTCTATCTATCTATCTATCTATCTATCTATCTATCTATCTATCTATCTATCTATCTATCTATCTATCTGTGTATAGTGTGTAGTTGTGTAGTTGTGTATATTGTGCTTATTGTGTTTGTGTGTGTGTATTGCAGTGTGTAGTTGTGTAGTTTTGTATAGTGTCTAGTTGTGTATATTGCAGTGTGTAGTTGTGTAAAGTCTGTGTGTATTGCAGTGTGTAGTTGTGTAGTTTTGTATAGTGTCTAGTTGTGTATATTGCAGTGTGTAGTTGTGTAAAGTCTGTGTGTATTGCAGTGTGTAGTTGTGTATATTGTGTTTGTATTGCAGTGTGTAGTTGTTTATATTGTGTGTGTATTGCAGTGTGTATTTGTGTATTTGTGTATAGTGTGTAGTTGTGTAGTTTTGTATAGTGTGTAGTTGTGTAGTTGTGTATAATGTGTAGTTGTGTAGTTGTGTATAGTGTGTAGTTGTGTATATTGTGTTTGTGTGTGTGTATTGCAGTGTGTAGTTGTGTAGTTTTGTATAGTGTGTAGTTGTGTATTTTTGTATAGTGTGTAGTTGTGTAGTTGTGTATAATGTGTAGTTGTGTAGTTGTGTATAGTGTGTAGTTGTGTATATTGTGTTTGTGTGTGTATTGCAGTGTGTAGCAGTTGTGTATAGTGTGTAGTTGTGTATATTGTGTTTGTTTGTGTGTATTGCAGTGTGTAGTTGTGTATAGTGTGTGTGTATTGCAGTGCGTAGTTGTTTATATTGTGTGTGTATTGCAGTGTGTATTTGTGTAGTTGTGTATAGTGTGTAGTTGTGTAGTTGTGTATAGTGTGTAGTTGTGTAATTGTGTAGTTGTGTATAGTGTGTAGTTGTGTAGTTGTGGATATTGTGTTTGTGTGTGTATTGCACTGTGTAGTTGTGTAGTTGTTTATAGCGTGTAGTTGTGTAGTTGTGTATATTGTTTGTGTGTGTGTGTGTATTGCATTGTGTAGTTGTGTATAGTGTGTAGTTGTGTAGTTGTGTAATTGTGTATAGTGTGTAGTTGTGTATATTGTGTGTGTGTGTGTGTATTGCAGTCTGTAGTTGTGTATAATGTGTGTGTATTGCATTGTGTATTTGTGTATAATGTGTAGTTGTGTGTAGTTGTGTATAGTGTGTAGTTGTGTATAGTGTGTAGTTGTGTATATTGTGTTTGTTTGTGTGTATTGCAGTGTGTAGTTGTGTATAGTGTGTGTGTATTGCAGTGTGTATTTGTGTATAATGTGTAGTTGTGTAGTTGTGTATAGTGTGTAGTTGTGTAGTTGTGTATATTGTGTTTGTGTGTGTGTATTGCAGTGTGTAGTTGTGTATAATGTGTAGTTGTGTAGTTGTGTATAGTGTGTAGTTGTGTAGTTGTGTATATTGTTTGTGTGTGTGTATTGCAGTGTGTAGTTGTGTAGTGTTGTATATTGTGTGTGTGTGTGTATTGCAGTGTGTAGTTGTGTATAGTGTGTGTGTATTGCAGTGTGTATTTGTGTATTTGTGTATAGTGTGTAGTTGTGTAGTTGTGTATAGTGTAGTTGTGTATAGTGTGTAGTTGTGTACATTGTGTTTGTTGGTGTGTATTGCAGTGTGTAGTTGTGTATAGTGTGTTTGTATTGCAGTGTGTAGTTGTTTATATTGTGTGTGTCGATTGCAGTGTGTATTTGTGTAGTTGTGTATATTGTGTGTGTCTGTGTGTGTATTGCAATGTGTAGTTGTGTAGTTGTGTATAGTGTGTTGTTGTGTATATATTTTTTTTTGTGTATTACAGTGTGTAGTTGTGTATAGTGTGTGTATATTGCATTGTGTCGTTGTTTATATTGTGTGTGTGGATTGCAGTGTGTATTTGTGTAGTTGTGTATAGTGTGTAGTTGTGTATGTTGTTTTTGTGTGTGTGTATTGCAGTGTGTACTTGTGTAGTTGTGTATAGTGTGTAGTTGTTTATAGTGTGTAATTGTGTTTAGAAATCAACCTTTCTATAGGTTCTGCTAAAATATTGTATTACAACTATCTTTTTATGGCTTTATTCGTCTGTTCTCAGCAAGTTAATGCAACTAATCACTGAATCACTTATTCTCGTTGGAGATACCCAAAAACATTCATATATATCAGAAATCATCACATTGAACTAATTGTGTTTAGAAATCAACCTTTCTATGGGTTCTGCTAAGAAATGGATTACAACTAACTTTTTATGGCTTTATTCGTCTGTTCTCAGCAAGTTCATGCAACTAATCATTGAATCATGTATTTTCGTTGGAGATACACTACAACACTCAGATATATCAGAATTCATCACATTGAACTAATTGTGTTTAGAAATCAACCTTTCTATGTGTTCTGCTAAGAAATGGATTACAACTAACTTTTTATGGCTTTATTCGTCTTTTCTCAGCAAGTTCATGCAACTAATCACTGAATCATTTATTTTCGTTGGAGATACACTACAACACTCAGATATATCAGAATTCATCACATTGAACTAATTGTGTTTAGAAATCAACCTTTCTATGTGTTCTGCTAAGAAAATTGATTACAACTAACTTTTTATGGCTTTATTCGTCTTTTCTCAGCAATTTCATGCAACTAATCACTGAATCATTTATTGTCATTGGAGATACCCAAAAACACTCAGATATATCAGAATTCATCACATTGAACTAATTGTGTTTAGAAATCAACCTTTCTATGTGTTCTGCTAAGAAATGGATACAACTAACTTTTTATGGCTTGATTCGTCTGTTCTCAGCAAGTTCATGCAACTAATCATTGAATCATGTATTTTCGTTGGAGATACACTACAACACTCAGATATATCAGAATTCATCACATTGAACTAATTGTGTTTAGAAATCAACCTTTCTATGTGTTCTGCTAAGAAAATGGATTACAACTAACTTTTTATGGCTTTATTCGTCTGTTCTCAGCAAGTTCATTCAACTAATCACTGAATCACTTATTCTCGTTGGAGATACACTACAACACTCAGATATATCAGAATTCATCACATTGAACTAATTGTGTTTAGAAATCAACCTTTCTATGGGTTCTGCTAAGAAATGGATTACAACTAACTTTTTATGGCTTTATTCGTCTGTTCTCAGCAAGTTCATGCAACTAATCACTGAATCATTTATTCTCATTGGAGATACCCAAAAAACACTCACATATATCAGAATTCATCACATTGAACTAATTGTGTTTAGAAATCAACCTTTCTATGGGTTCTGCTACGAGAATGGATTACAACTAACTTTTTATGGCTTTATTCGCCTGTTCTCAGCAAGTCCATGCAACTAACCACTGAATCATTTATTTTCGTTGGAGATACACTACAACACTCAGATATATTTCAGAATTCATCACATTGAACTAATTGTGTTTAGAAATCAACCTTTCTATGGGTTCTGCTAAGAAATGGATTACAACTAATTTATTATGGCTTTATTCGTCTGTTCTCAGCAAGTTCATGCAACTAATCATTGAATCATGTATTTTCGTTGGAGATACACTACAACACTCAGATATATCAGAATTCATCACATTGAACTAATTGTGTGTAGAAATCAACCTTTCTATGGTTCTGCTAAGAAATGGATTACAACTAACTTATTATGACTTTATTCGTCTGTTCTCAGCAAGTTCTTGCAACTAATCATTGAATCATGTATTTTCGTTGGAGATACACTACAACACTCAGATATATCAGAATTCATCACATTGAACTAATTGTGTTTAGAAATCAACCTTTCTATGTGTTCTGCTAAGAAATGGATTACAACTAACTTTTTATGGCTTTATTCGTCTTTTCTCATCAAGTTCATGCAACTAATCACTAAATCACTTATTCTCGTTGGAGATACACTACAACACTCAGATATATCAGAATTCATCACATTGAACGAATTGTGTTTAGAAATCAACCTTTCTATGTGTTCTGCTAAGAAAATGGATTACAACTAACTTTTTATGGCTTTATTCGTCTGTTCTCAGCAAGTTCATTCAACTAATCACTGAATCACTTATTCTCGTTGGAGATACACTACAACACTCAGATATATCAGAATTCATCACATTGAACTAATTGTGTTTAGAAATCAACCTTTCTATGGGTTCTGCTAAGAAATGGATTACAACTAACTTTTTATGGCTTTATTCGTCTGTTCTCAGCAAGTTCATGCAACTAATCACTGAATCATTTATTCT
>NC_070587.1:28823376-28833376 GCF_027409825.1 Scomber japonicus | reverse complement strand
AGATAGATAGATAGATAGATAGATAAATCGATACATCGATAGATAGATAGATAGATAGATCGATAGACAGATAGATAGATAGATAGATAGATAGATACATCGATAGATACATCGATAGATACATCGATAGATAGATGCACATTTATGTTTGTGTGTGTCTGTGTGTGTGTGTGAAGGTCTGCCAGGTGCCTTTCAAAGTAATGATTTGAGAATTAATAATCATTTAGTCTAATGAAATTAAGATAGATAGATAGATAGATAGATAGATAGATAGATAGATAGATAGATCGATAGATCGATAGACAGATAGATAGATACATAGATAGATAGATAGATAGATAGATAGATAGATACATCGATAGATAGATAGATACATAGATAGATAGATAGATAGATAGATAGATAGATAGATAGATAGATAGATAGATAGATAGATAGCTAGATAGATACATCGATAGATAGATAGATAGATACATCGATAGATAGATGCACATTTATGTTTGTGTGTGTCTGTGTGTGTGTGAAGGTCTGCCAGATGCCTTTCAAAGTACAGATTTGAGAATTAGTAATCATTTCGTCTAATGAAATTAAGACAGAGAGATAGATAGATAGATAGATAGATAGAGAGAGAGACAGATGTATAGATAGATAAATAGATAGATAGATAGATAGATAGATAGATAGATAGATAGATAGATAGATAGATAGATAGATAGATAGATAGATAGATACACATTTATGTTTGTGTGTGTCTCTGTGTTTGTGTGAAGGTCTGCCAGATGCCTTTCAAAGTACAGATTTGAGAATTAGTAATCATTTAGTGTTATAAAATTAACCTGGGTGCCATCACTCACATAATGACCTTTGACCTGAGAGCATAATAATTTTCATATGTAAGGGTTTCAGTCATTTCTAGTCATTTCTTCATCTTTATTGAGTCAAAGGTCTTCCAAATCAACCATCACGACAGTACTGTGACAGACTCTGACTTATATTCTGTTTGGACATACACGGACACACTCAGATATATCAGAATTCATCACATTGAACTAATTGTGTTGAGAAATCAACCTTTCTATGGGTTCTGCTAACAGAATGGATTACAATTAACTTTTTATGACTTTATTCGTCTGTTCGCAGCAAATTCATGCAACTAATCACTGAATCACCTATTCTCGTTGGACATACACTAAAACACTCAGATATTTCAGAATTCATCACATTGAACTAATTGTGTAGTTGTGTATATTGTGTGTGTGTGTTTGTGTGCGTGTGTGTGTATTGCAGTGTGTAGTTGTGTATAGTGTGTAGTTGTGTAGTTGTGTAATTGTGTATAGTGTGTATTTGTGTATATTGTGTGTGTGTGTATTGCGGTCTGTAGTTGTGTATAATGTGTGTGTATTGCAGTGTGTATTTGTGTATAGTGTGTAGTTGTGGAGTTGTTTGTAGTTGTGTAGGTGTGTAGTTGTGTATAGTGTGTAGTTGTGTATATTATGTTTGTTTGTGTGTATTGCAGTGTGTAGTTGTGTATAGTGTGTGTGTATTGCAGTGTGTAGTTGTTTATATTGTGTGTGTGTATTGCAGTGTGTATTTGTGTAGTTGTGTATATTGTGTGTGTGTGTATTGCAGTGTGTAGTTGTGTATAGTGTGTGTGTATTGCAGTGTGTAGTTGTTTATATTGTGTGTGTATTGCAGTGTGTATTTGTGTATTTGTGTATAGTGTGTAGTTGTGTAGTTTTGTATAGTGTGTAGTTGTGTAGTTGTGTATAATGTGTAGTTGTGTAGTTGTGTATAGTTGTGTATATTGTGTTTGTGTGTGTGTATTGCAGTGTGTAGTTGTGTAGTTTTGTATAGTGTGTAGCTGTGTAGTTGTGTATAATGTGTAGTTGTGTAGTTGTGTATAGTGTGTAGTTGTGTAGTTGTGTATATTGTGTTTGTGTGTGTGTATTGCAGTGTGCAGTTGTGTAGTTTTGTATAGTGTGTAGTTGTGTAGTTGTGTATAATGTGTAGTTGTGTAGTTGTGTATAGTGTGTAGTTGTGTAGTTGTGTATATTGTGTTTGTGTGTGTGTATTGCAGTGTGTAGTAGTTGTGTATATTGTGTTTGTTTGTGTGTATTGCAGTGTGTATTTGTGTAGTTGTGTATACTGTGTAGTTGTGTAGTTGTGTAGTTGTGTAGTTGTGGATATTGTGTTTGTTTGTGTGTATTGCAGTGTGTATTTGTGTAGTTGTGTATAGTGTGTAGTTGTGTAGTTGTGGATATTGTGTTTGTGTGTGTGTATTGCACTGTGTAGTTGTGTAGTTGTGTATAGTGTGTAGTTGTGTAGTTGTGTATATTGTGTTTGTGTGTGTGT
This sequence comes from Scomber japonicus, assembly GCF_027409825.1. Classification (NCBI taxonomy): domain Eukaryota; kingdom Metazoa; phylum Chordata; class Actinopteri; order Scombriformes; family Scombridae; genus Scomber; species Scomber japonicus. Next base: position 28,831,024 of record NC_070587.1, on the reverse strand, counting down.
ATTGCAGTGTGTAGTTGTGTAGTTTTGTATAGTGTGTAGTTGTGTAGTTGTGTATAATGTGTAGTTGTGTAGTTGTGTATAGTTTGTAGTTGTGTAGTTATGTATATTGTGTTTGTGTGTGTGTGCGTGTGTGTGTGTGTGTGTATTGCTGTGTGTATTTGTGTATTTGTGTATAGTGTGTAGTTGTGTAGTTTTGTATAGTGTAGTTGTGTATAATGTGTAGTTGTGTAGTTGTGTATAGTGTGTAGTTGTGTATATTGTGTGTGTGTATTGCAGTGTGTATTTGTGTATTTGTGTATAGTGTGTAGTTGTGTAGTTGTGTATAGTGTGTAGGTGTGTAGTTGTGTATAGTGTGTAGTTGTGTATATTGTGTTTGTTTGTGTGTATTGCAGTGTGTAGTTGTGTATAGTGTGTGTGTATAGCAGTGTGAAGTTGTTTATATTGTGTGTGTGTATTGCAGTGTGTATTTGTGTAGTTGTGTATATTGTGTGTGTGTGTATTGCAGTGTGTAGTTGTGTATAGTGTGTAGTTGTGTAGTTGTGTATATTGTGTTTGTCTGTGTGTATTGCAGTGTGTAGTTGTGTAGTTTTGTATAATGTGTGTGTGTGTATTGCAGTGTGTAGTTGTGTAGTTGTGTATAGTGTGTAGTTGTGTAGTTGTGTATAGTGTGTAGGTGTGTAGTTGTGTATAGTGTGTAGTTGTGTAGTTGTGTATAGTGTGTAGTTGTGTATATTGTGTTTGTTGGTGTGTATTGCAGTGTGTAGTTGTGTATTGAAGTGTGTAGTTGTTTATATTGTGTGTGTGGATTGCAGTGTGTATTTGTGTAGTTGTGTATATTGTGTGTGTCTGTGTGTGTATTGCAGTGTGTAGTTGTGTAGTTGTGTATAGTGTGTAGTTATTTATATTGCAATATGTAGTTGTGTATAGTGTGTGTGTATTGCAGTGTAGTTGTGTATAGTGTGTAGTTGTGTATAGTGTGTGTGTATTGCAATGTGTAGTTGTGTAGTTGTGTATAGTGTGTAGTTGTGTATATTGTTTTTGTTTTTGTGTATTACAGTGTGTAGTTGTGTATAGTGTGTGTATATTGCAGTGTGTCGTTGTTTATATTGTGTGTGTGTATTGCAGTGTGTATTTGTGTAGTTGTGTATATTGTGTGTGTCTGTTTGTGTATTGCAGTGTGTAGTTGTGTACAGTGTGTAGTTGTGTAGTTGTGTATAGTGTGTAGTTGTGTATATTGCAGTGTGTAGTTGTGTAAAGTCTGTGTGTATTGCAGTGTGTAGTTATGTATAGTGTGGAGTTGTGTATTTTGTGTTTGTTTGTGTGTATTGCAGTGTGTAGTTGTGTATAGTGTGTGTGTATTGCACTGCGTAGTTGTTTATATTGTGTGTGTATTGCAGTGTGTATTTGTGTAGTTGTGTATAGTGTGTAGTTGTGTAGTTGTGTTTATTGTGTAGTTGTGTAATTGTGTAGTTGTGTATAGTGTGTAGTTGTGTAGTTGTGTATATTGTGTTTGTGTGTGTATTGCACTGTGTAGTTGTGTAGTTGTGTATAGTGTGTAGTTGTGTAGTTGTGTATAGTGTGTAGTTGTGTAGGTGTGTATATTGTTTTTGTGTGTGTGTATTGCACTGTGTAGTTGTGTAGTTGTGTATAGTGTGTAGTTGTGTATAGTGTGTAGTTGTGTAGGTGTGTATATTGTTTTTGTGTGTGTATTGCAGTGTGTAGTTGTGAATATTGTGTGTGTGTATTGCAGTGTGTATTTGTGTAGTTGTGTATAGTGTGTAGTTGTGTAATTGTTTAGTTGTGTATAATGTGTAGTTTTGTAGTTGTGTATATTGTGTTTGTGTGTGTGTATTGCAGTGTGTAGTTGTGTAGTTTTATATAGTTTGTAGTTGTGTAGTTGTGTATAGTGTGTAGTTGTGTAGCTGTGTATATTGTTTTTTATGGTGTGTATTGCAGTATGTATTTGTGTAAGTTGTGTATAGTGTGTAGTTTTTTATAGTGTGTAGTTGTGTTTAGAAATCAACCTTTCTATAGATTCTGCTAAAATATTGTATTACAAATTAACTTTTTATGGATTAATTCGTCTGTTCTCAGCAAGTTCATGCAACTAATCACTGAATCACTTATATTCTGTTTGGACATAAACTGAAACACTCAGATATTTCAGAATTCATCACATTGAACTAATTGTGTTTAGAAATCAACCTTTCTATGGGTTCTGCTAAGAAATGGATTACAACTAACTTTTTATGGCTTTATTCGTCTGTTCTCAGCAAGTTCATGCAACTAATCACTGAATCATGTATTTTCGTTGGAGATACACTACAACACTCAGATATATCAGAATTCATCACATTGAACTAATTGTGTTTAGAAATCAACCTTTCTATGTGTTCTGCTAAGAAATGGATTACAACTAACTTTTTATGGCTTGATTCGTCTGTTCTCAGCAAGTTCATGCAACTAATCACTGAATCATTTATTCTCATTGGAGATACCCAAAAACACTCAGATATATCAGAATTCATCACATTGAACTAATTGTGTTTAGGAAATCAACCTTTCTATGTGTTCTGCTAAGAAATGGATTACAACTAACTTTTTATGGCTTTATTCGTCTGTTCTCAGCAAGTTCATGCAACTAATCACTGAATCATGTATTTTCGTTGGAGATACACTAAAAGACTCAGATATATCAGAATTCATCACATTGAACTAATTGTGTTTAGAAATCAACCTTTCTATGGGTTCTGCTACGAGAATGGATTACAACTAACTTGTTATGGCTTTATTCGTCTGTTCTCAGCAAGTTCATGCAACTAATCACTGAATCATTTATTCTCATTGGAGATACACTACAACACTCAGATATATCAGAATTCATCACATTGAACGAATTGTGTTTAGAAATCAACCTGTCTATGTGTTCTGCTAAGAAATGGATTACAACTAACTTTTTATGGCTTTATTCGTCTGTCCTCAGCAAGTTCATGCAACTAATCACTGAATCATGTATTTTCGTTGGAGATACACTACAACACTCAGATATATCAGAATTCATCACATTGAACGAATTGTGTTTAGAAATCAACATTTCTATGTGTTCTGCTAAGAAATGGATTACAACTAACTTTTTATGGCTTGATTCGTCTGTTCTCAGCAAGTTCATGCAACTAATCACTGAATCATTTATTCTCATTGGAGATACCCAAAAACACTCAGATATATCAGAATTCATCACATTGAACTAATTGTGTTTAGGAAATCAACCTTTCTATGTGTTCTGCTAAGAAATGGATTACAACTAACTTTTTATGGCTTTATTCGTCTGTTCTCAGCAAGTTCATGCAAATAATCACTGAGTCATTTACTCTCATTGGAGATACCCAAAAACACTCAGATATATCAGAATTCATCACATTGAACTAATTGTGTTTAGAAATCAACCTTTCTATGGGTTCTGCTACGAGAATGGATTACAACTAACTTTTTATGGCTTTATTCGTCTGTTCTCAGCAAGTTCATGCAAATAATCACTGAGTCATTTACTCTCATTGGAGATACCCAAAAACACTCAGATATATCAGAATTCATCACATTGAACTAATTGTGTTTAGAAATCAACCTTTCTATGTGTTCTGCTAAGAAATGGATTACAACTAACTTTTTATGGCTTTATTCGTCTTTTCTCATCAAGTTCATGCAACTAATCACTAAATCACTTATTTTCGTTGGAGATACACTACAACACTCAGATATATCAGAATTCATCACATTGAACTAATTGTGTTTAGAAATCAACCTTTCTATGTGTTCTGCTCCGAGAATGGATTACAACTAACTTTTTATGGCTTTATTCGTCTGTTCTCAGCAAGTTCATGCAACTAATCACTGAATCATGTATTTTCGTTGGAGATACACTACAACACTCAGATATATCAGAATTCATCACATTGAACTAATTGTGTTTAGAAATCAACCTTTCTATGGGTTCTGCTACGAGAATGGATTACAACTAACTTTTTATGGCTTTATTCGTCTGTTCTCAGCAAGTTCATGCAAATAATCACTGAGTCATTTACTCTCATTGGAGATACCCAAAAACACTCAGATATATCAGAATTCATCACATTGAACTAATTGTGTTTAGAAATCAACCTTTCTATGTGTTCTGCTAAGAAATGGATTACAACTAACTTTTTATGGCTTTATTCGTCTTTTCTCATCAAGTTCATGCAACTAATCACTAAATCACTTATTTTCGTTGGAGATACACTACAACACTCAGATATATCAGAATTCATCACATTGAACTAATTGTGTTTAGAAATCAACCTTTCTATGTGTTCTGCTAAGAAATGGATTACAACTAACTTTTTATGTCTTCATTCGTCTGTTCTCAGCAAGTTCATGCGACTAATCACTGAATCATGTATTTTCGTTAGAGATACACTACAACACTCAGATATATCAGAATTCATCACATTGAACTAATTGTGTTTAGAAATCAACCTTTCTATGGGTTCTGCTAAGAAATGGATTACAACTAACTTTTTATGGCTTTATTCGTCTGTTCTCAGCAAGTTCATGCAACTAATCACTGAATCATTTATTCTCATTGGAGATACCCAAAAACACTCAGATATATCAGAATTCATCACATTGAACGAATTGTGTTTAGAAATCAACATTTCTATGTGTTCTGCTAAGAAATGGATTACAACTAACTTTTTATGGCTTGATTCGTCTGTTCTCAGCAAGTTCATGCAACTAATCACTGAATCATGTATTTTCGTTGGAGATACACTACAACACTCAGATATATCAGAATTCATCACATTGAACTAATTGTGTTTAGAAATCAACCTTTCTATGGGTTCTGCTACGAGAATGGATTACAAACTAACTTTTTATGGCTTTATTCGTCTGTTCTCAGCAAGTTCATGCAAATAATCACTGAATCATTTACTCTCATTGGAGATACCCAAAAACACGCAGATATATCAGAATTCATCACATTGAACTAATTGTGTTTAGAAATCAACCTTTCTATGTGTTCTGCTAAGAAATGGATTACAACTAACTTTTTATGGCTTTATTCGTCTTTTCTCATCAAGTTCATGCAACTAATCACTAAATCATGTATTTTCGTTGGAGATACACTACAACACTCAGATATATCAGAATTCATCACATTGAACTAATTGTGTTTAGAAATCAACCTTTCTATGGGTTCTGCTACGAGAATGGATTACAAACTAACTTTTTATGGCTTTATTCGTCTGTTCTCAGCAAGTTCATGCAAATAATCACTGAATCATTTACTCTCATTGGAGATACCCAAAAACACGCAGATATATCAGAATTCATCACATTGAACTAATTGTGTTTAGAAATCAACCTTTCTATGTGTTCTGCTAAGAAATGGATTACAACTAACTTTTTATGGCTTTATTCGTCTTTTCTCATCAAGTTCATGCAACTAATCACTAAATCACTTATTTTCGTTGGAGATACACTACAACACGCAGATATATCAGAATTCATCACATTGAACTAATTGTGTTTAGAAATCAACCTTTCTATGTGTTCTGCTAAGAAATGGATTACAACTAACTTTTTATGGCTTTATTCGTCTTTTCTCATCAAGTTCATGCAACTAATCACTAAATCATGTATTTTCGTTGGAGATACACTACAACACTCAGATATATCAGAATTCATCACATTGAACTAATTGTGTTTAGAAATCAACCTTTCTATGGGTTCTGCTACGAGAATGGATTACAAACTAACTTTTTATGGCTTTATTCGTCTGTTCTCAGCAAGTTCATGCAAATAATCACTGAATCATTTACTCTCATTGGAGATACCCAAAAACACGCAGATATATCAGAATTCATCACACTGAACGAATTGTGTTTAGAAATCAACCTTTCTATGTGTTCTGCTAAGAAAATGGATTACAACTAACTTTTTATGGCTTTATTCGTCTGTTCTCAGCAAGTTCATGCAACTAATCACTGAATCATTTATTTTCGTTGGAGATACACTACAACACTCAGATATATCAGAATTCATCACATTGAACGAATTGTGTTTAGAAATCAACATTTCTATGTGTTCTGCTAAGAAATGGATTACAACTAACTTTTTATGGATTTATTCGTCTTTTCTCATGAAGTTCATGCAACTAATCACTAAATCACTTATTCTGGTTGGAGATACACTACAACACTCAGATATATCAGAATGCATCACATTGAACTAATTGTGTTTAGAAATCAACCTTTCTATGGGTTCTGCTAAGAAATGGATTACAACTAACTTTTTATGTCTTTATTCGTCTGTTCTCAGCAAGTTCATGCGACTAATCACTGAATCATGTATTTTCGTTAGCGATACACTACAACACTCAGATATATCAGAATTCATCACATTGAAATAATTGTGTTTAGAAATCAACCTTTCTATGGGTTCTGCTAAGAAATGGATTACAACTAACTTTTTATGGCTTTATTCGTCTGTTCTCAGCAAGTTCATGCAACTAATCACTGAATCATGTATTTTCGTTGGAGATACACTACAACACTCAGATATATCAGAATTCATCACATTGAACTAATTGTGTTTAGAAATCAACATTTCTATGTGTTCTGCTTAGAAATGGATTACAACTAACTTTTTATGGCTTAGATAGATAGACATACATTACATAAATTTATGTTTGTGTGTGTCTGTGTGTGTGTGAAGATATGCCAGGTGCCTTTCAAAGTATAGATTTGAGAATTAATAATCATTTATTCTAATGAAAATAAGATAGATAGATAGATAGATAGATAGATAGATAGATAGATAGATAGATAGATAGATAGATAGATAGATAGATACATCGATAGATAGATAGATAGATAGATAGATAGATAGATAGATAGATAGATAGATAGATAGATAGATAGATAGATAGATAGATAGATAGATAGATAGATAGATAGATAGATAGATAGATAGATACACATTTATGTTTGTGTGTGTCTGTGTGTGTGTGAAGGTCTGCCAGGTGCCTTTCAAAGTAAAGATTTGAGAATTAATAATCATTTAGTCTTATAAAATTAATATAGCTAGATAGATAGATAGATAGATAGATAGATAGATAGATAGATAGATAGATAGATAGATAGATAGATAGATAGATAGATAGATAGATAGATAGATAGATACATAGATAGATAGACAGATACATAGATAGATAGATAGATAGATAGATAGATAGATAGATAGATAGATATATAGATAGATAGATAGATAGATAGATAGATAGATAGATAGATAGATAGATAGATAGATAGATAGATAGATAGATACATTGATAGATAGATCGATAGATAGATAGATACATAGATCGATAGATAGATAGATACATAGATATATAGATAGATAGATAGATAGATAGATAGATAGATAGATAGATAGATAGATAGATAGATAGATAGATAGATAGATAGATAGATACATCGATAGATACATCGATAGATAGATCGATAGATCGATAGACAGATACATAGATACATAGATAGATAGATAGATAGATAGATAGATAGATAGATAGATAGATAGATAGATAGATAGATAGATAGATAGATATATA
>NC_070587.1:28805876-28818376 GCF_027409825.1 Scomber japonicus | reverse complement strand
TAATCATTTAGTGTTATAAAATTAACCTGGGTGCCATCACTCACATAATGACCTTTGACCTGAGAGCATAATAATTTTCATATGTAAGGGTTTCAGTCATTTCTAGTCATTTCTTCATCTTTATTGAGTCAAAGGTCTTCCAAATCAACCATCACGACAGTACTGTGACAGACTCTGACTTATATTCTGTTTGGACATACACGGACACACTCAGATATATCAGAATTCATCACATTGAACTAATTGTGTTGAGAAATCAACCTTTCTATGGGTTCTGCTAACAGAATGGATTACAATTAACTTTTTATGACTTTATTCGTCTGTTCGCAGCAAATTCATGCAACTAATCACTGAATCACCTATTCTCGTTGGACATACACTAAAACACTCAGATATTTCAGAATTCATCACATTGAAATAATTGTGTAGTTGTGTATATTGTGTGTGTGTGTTTGTGTGCGTGTGTGTGTATTGCAGTGTGTAGTTGTGTATAGTGTGTAGTTGTGTAGTTGTGTAATTGTGTATAGTGTGTATTTGTGTATATTGTGTGTGTGTGTATTGCAGTCTGTAGTTGTGTATAATGTGTGTGTATTGCAGTGTGTATTTGTGTATAGTGTGTAGTTGTGGAGTTGTTTGTAGTTGTGTAGGTGTGTAGTTGTGTATAGTGTGTAGTTGTGTATAGTGTGTAGTTGTGTATATTATGTTTGTTTGTGTGTATTGCAGTGTGTAGTTGTGTATAGTGTGTGTGTATTGCAGTGTGTAGTTGTTTATATTGAGTGTGTGTATTGCAGTGTGTATTTGTGTAGTTGTGTATATTGTGTGTGTGTGTATTGCAGTGTGTAGTTGTGTATAGTGTGTGTGTATTGCAGTGTGTAGTTGTTTATATTGTGTGTGTATTGCAGTGTGTATTTGTGTATTTGTGTATAGTGTGTAGTTGTGTAGTTTTGTATAGTGTGTAGTTGTGTAGTTGTGTATAATGTGTAGTTGTGTAGTTGTGTATAGTTGTGTATATTGTGTTTGTGTGTGTGTATTGCAGTGTGTAGTTGTGTAGTTTTGTATAGTGTGTAGCTGTGTAGTTGTGTATAATGTGTAGTTGTGTAGTTGTGTATAGTGTGTAGTTGTGTAGTTGTGTATATTGTGTTTGTGTGTGTGTATTGCAGTGTGTAGTTGTGTAGTTTTGTATAGTGTGTAGTTGTGTAGTTGTGTATAATGTGTAGTTGTGTAGTTGTGTATAGTGTGTAGTTGTGTAGTTGTGTATATTGTGTTTGTATGTGTGTATTGCAGTGTGTAGTAGTTGTGTATATTGTGTTTGTTTGTGTGTATTGCAGTGTGTATTTGTGTAGTTGTGTATAGTGTGTAGTTGTGTAGTTGTGTAGTTGTGGATATTGTGTTTGTTTGTGTGTATTGCAGTGTGTATTTGTGTAGTTGTGTATAGTGTGTAGTTGTGTAGTTGTGGATATTGTGTTTGTGTGTGTGTATTGCACTGTGTAGTTGTGTAGTTGTGTATAGTGTGTAGTTGTGTAGTTGTGTATATTGTGTTTGTGTGTGTGTATTGCAGTGTGTAGTTGTGTAGTTTTGTATATTGTGTAGTTGTGTAGTTGTGTATAATGTGTAGTTGTGTAGTTGTGTATAGTGTGTAGTTGTGTAGTTATGTATATTGTGTTTGTGTGTGTGTGCGTGTGTGTGTGTGTGTGTATTGCTGTGTGTATTTGTGTATTTGTGTATAGTGTGTAGTTGTGTAGTTTTGTATAGTGTGTAGTTGTTTAGTTGTGTATAATGTGTAGTTGTGTAGTTGTGTATAGTGTGTAGTTGTGTATATTGTGTGTGTGTGTATTGCAGTGTGTATTTGTGTATAGTGTGTAGTTGTGTAGTTGTGTATAGTGTGTAGGTGTGTAGTTGTGTATAGTGTGTAGTTGTGTATATTGTGTTTGTTTGTGTGTATTGCAGTGTGTAGTTGTGTATAGTGTGTGTGTATAGCAGTGTGAAGTTGTTTATATTGTGTGTGTGTATTGCAGTGTGTATTTGTGTAGTTGTGTATATTGTGTGTGTGTGTATTGCAGTGTGTAGTTGTGTATAGTGTGTAGTTGTGTAGTTGTGTATATTGTGTTTGTCTGTGTGTATTGCAGTGTGTAGTTGTGTAGTTTTGTATAATGTGTGTGTGTGTATTGCAGTGTGTAGTTGTGTAGTTGTGTATAGTGTGTAGTTGTGTAGTTGTGTATAGTGTGTAGGTGTGTAGTTGTGTATAGTGTGTAGTTGTGTAGTTGTGTATAGTGTGTAGTTGTGTATATTGTGTTTGTTGGTGTGTATTGCAGTGTGTAGTTGTGTATAGTGTGTTTGTATTGAAGTGTGTAGTTGTTTATATTGTGTGTGTGGATTGCAGTGTGTATTTGTGTAGTTGTGTATATTGTGTGTGTCTGTGTGTGTATTGCAGTGTGTAGTTGTGTAGTTGTGTATAGTGTGTAGTTATTTATATTGCAGTGTGTAGTTGTGTATAGTGTGTGTGTATTGCAGTGTAGTTGTGTATAGTGTGTAGTTGTGTATAGTGTGTGTGTATTGCAATGTGTAGTTGTGTAGTTGTGTATAGTGTGTAGTTGTGTATATTGTTTTTGTTTTTGTGTATTACAGTGTGTAGTTGTGTATAGTGTGTGTATATTGCAGTGTGTCGTTGTTTATATTGTGTGTGTGTATTGCAGTGTGTATTTGTGTAGTTGTGTATATTGTGTGTGTCTGTTTGTGTATTGCAGTGTGTAGTTGTGTACAGTGTGTAGTTGTGTAGTTGTGTATAGTGTGTAGTTGTGTATATTGCAGTGTGTAGTTGTGTAAAGTCTGTGTGTATTGCAGTGTGTAGTTATGTATAGTGTGGAGTTGTGTATTTTGTGTTTGTTTGTGTGTATTGCAGTGTGTAGTTGTGTATAGTGTGTGTATTGCACTGCGTAGTTGTTTATATTGTGTGTGTATTGCAGTGTGTATTTGTGTAGTTGTGTATAGTGTGTAATTGTGTAGTTGTGTTTATTGTGTAGTTGTGTAATTGTGTAGTTGTGTATAGTGTGTAGTTGTGTAGTTGTGTATATTGTGTTTGTGTGTGTATTGCACTGTGTAGTTGTGTAGTTGTGTATAGTGTGTAGTTGTGTAGTTGTGTATAATGTGTAGTTGTGTAGGTGTGTATAGTGTGTAGTTGTGTATATTGCAGTGTGTAGTTGTGTATAGTGTGTGTGTATTGCAGTATGTAGTTGTGTATAGTGTGTAGTTGTGTATATTGTGTTTGTTGGTGTGTATTGCAGTGTGTAGTTGTGTATAGTGTGTGAGTATTGCAGTGTGAAGTTGTTTATATTGTGTGTGTGGATTGCAGTGTGTATTTGTGTAGTTGTGTATATTGTGTGTGTGTCTGTGTGTGTATTGCAATGTGTAGTTGTGTAGTTGTGTATAGTGTGTAGTTGTGTATATTGTTTTTGTTTTTGTGTATTGCAGTCTGTAGTTGTGTATAGTGTGTGTATATTGCAGTGTGTCGTTGTTTATATTGTGTGTATATTGCAGTGTGTAGTTGTGTATATTGTGTGTGTCTGTTTGTGTATTGCAGTGTGTAGTTGTGTACAGTGTGTAGTTGTGTAGTTGTGTATAGTGTGTAGTTGTGTATATTGCAGTGTGTAGTTGTATAAAGTCTGTGTGTATTGCAGTGTGTAGTTATGTATAGTGTGGAGTTGTGTATTTTGTGTTTGTTTGTGTGTATTGCAGTGTGTAGTTGTGTATAGTGTGTGTGTATTGCACTGCGTAGTTGTTTATATTGTGTGTGTATTGCAGTGTGTATTTGTGTAGTTGTGTATAGTGTGTAGTTGTGTAGTTGTGTTTATTGTGTAGTTGTGTAATTGTGTAGTTGTGTATAGTGTGTAGTTGTGTAGTTGTGTATATTGTGTTTGTGTGTGTATTGCACTGTGTAGTTGTGTAGTTGTGTATAGTGTGTAGTTGTGTAGTTGTGTATAGTGTGTAGTTGTGTAGGTGTGTATATTGTTTTTGTGTGTGTGTATTGCACTGTGTAGTTGTGTGGTTGTGTATAGTGTGTAGTTGTGTATAGTGTGTAGTTGTGTAGGTGTGTATATTGTTTTTGTGTGTGTATTGCAGTGTGTAGTTGTGAATATTGTGTGTGTGTATTGCAGTGTGTATTTGTGTAGTTGTGTATAGTGTGTAGTTGTGTAATTGTTTAGTTGTGTATAATGTGTAGTTTTGTAGTTGTGTATATTGTGTTTGTGTGTGTGTATTGCAGTGTGTAGTTGTGTAGTTTTGTATAGTTTGTAGTTGTGTAGTTGTGTATAGTGTGTAGTTGTGTAAGCTGTGTATATGTTTTTTATGGTGTGTATTGCAGTATGTATTTGTGTAAGTTGTGTATAGTGTGTAGTTTTTTATAGTGTGTAGTTGTGTTTAGAAATCAACCTTTCTATAGATTCTGCTAAAATATTGTATTACAAATTAACTTTTTATGGATTAATTCGTCTGTTCTCAGCAAGTTCATGCAACTAATCACTGAATCACTTATATTCTGTTTGGACATAAACTGAAACACTCAGATATTTCAGAATTCATCACATTGAACTAATTGTGTTTAGAAATCAACCTTTCTATGGGTTCTGCTAAGAAATGGATTACAACTAACTTTTTATGGCTTTATTCGTCTGTTCTCAGCAAGTTCATGCAACTAATCACTGAATCATGTATTTTCGTTGGAGATACACTACAACACTCAGATATATCAGAATTCATCACATTGAACTAATTGTGTTTAGAAATCAACCTTTCTATGTGTTCTGCTAAGAAATGGATTACAACTAACTTTTTATGGCTTGATTCGTCTGTTCTCAGCAAGTTCATGCAACTAATCACTGAATCATTTATTCTCATTGGAGATACCCAAAAACACTCAGATATATCAGAATTCATCACATTGAACTAATTGTGTTTAGAAATCAACCTTTCTATGGGTTCTGCTACGAGAATGGATTACAACTAACTTGTTATGGCTTTATTCGTCTGTTCTCAGCAAGTTCATGCAACTAATCACTGAATCATTTATTCTCATTGGAGATACACTACAACACTCAGATATATCAGAATTCATCACATTGAACGAATTGTGTTTAGAAATCAACCTGTCTATGTGTTCTGCTAAGAAATGGATTACAACTAACTTTTTATGGCTTTATTCGTCTGTCCTCAGCAAGTTCATGCAACTAATCACTGAATCATGTATTTTCGTTGGAGATACACTACAACACTCAGATATATCAGAATTCATCACATTGAACTAATTGTGTTTAGAAATCAACCTTTCTATGGGTTCTGCTAAGAAATGGATTACAACTAACTTTTTATGGCTTGATTCGTCTGTTCTCAGCAAGTTCATGCAACTAATCACTGAATCATTTATTCTCATTGGAGATACCCAAAAACACTCAGATATATCAGAATTCATCACATTGAACTAATTGTGTTTAGAAATCAACCTTTCTATGGGTTCTGCTACGAGAATGGATTACAACTAACTTTTTATGGCTTTATTCGTCTTTTCTCATCAAGTTCATTCAACTAATCACTGAATCACTTATTCTCGTTGGAGACACACTAAAAGACTCAGATATATCAGAATTCATCACATTGAACTAATTGTGTTTAGAAATCAACCTTTCTATGTGTTCTGCTAAGAAATGGATTACAACTAACTTTTTATGGCTTTATTCGTCTTTTCTCATCAAGTTCATGCAACTAATCACTAAATCACTTATTTTCGTTGGAGATACACTACAACACTCATATATATCAAAATTCATCACATTGAACTAATTGTGTTTAGAAATCAACCTTTCTATGTGTTCTGCTAAGAAATGGATTACAACTAACTTTTTATGGCTTTATTCGTCTGTTCTCAGCAAGTTCATGCAACTAATCACTGAATCATGTATTTTCGTTGGAGATACACTACAACACTCAGATATATCAGAATTCATCACATTGAACGAATTGTGTTTAGAAATCAACCTTTCTATGGGTTCTGCTAAGAAATGGATTACAACTAACTTTTTATGGCTTTATTCGTCTATTCTCAGCAAGTTCATGCGACTAATCACTGAATCACTTATTCTCGTTGGAGACACACTAAAAGACTCAGATATATCAGAATTCATCACATTGAACTAATTGTGTTTAGAAATCAACCTTTCTATGTGTTCTGCTAAGAAATGGATTACAACTAACTTTTTATGGCTTTATTCGTCTTTTCTCAGCAAGTTCATTCAACTAATCACTGAATCACTTATTCTCGTTGGAGACACACTAAAAGACTCAGATATATCAGAATTCATCACATTGAACTAATTGTGTTTAGAAATCAACCTTTCTATGTGTTCTGCTAAGAAATGGATTACAACTAACTTTTTATGGCTTTATTCGTCTTTTCTCATCAAGTTCATGCAACTAATCACTAAATCACTTATTTTCGTTGGAGATACACTACAACACTCATATATATCAAAATTCATCACATTGAACGAATTGTGTTTAGAAATCAACCTTTCTATGTGTTCTGCTAAGAAATGGATTACAACTAACTTTTTATGGCTTTATTCGTCTGTTCTCAGCAAGTTCATGCAACTAATCACTGAATCATGTATTTTCGTTGGAGATACACTACAACACTCAGATATATCAGAATTCATCACATTGAACGAATTGTGTTTAGAAATCAACCTTTCTATGGGTTCTGCTAAGAAATGGATTACAACTAACTTTTTATGGCTTTATTCGTCTATTCTCAGCAAGTTCATGCGACTAATCACTGAATCACTTATTCTCGTTGGAGACACACTAAAAGACTCAGATATATCAGAATTCATCACATTGAACTAATTGTGTTTAGGAAATCAACCTTTCTATGTGTTCTGCTAAGAAATGGATTACAACTAACTTTTTATGTCTTTATTCGTCTGTTCTCAGCAAGTTCATGCGACTAATCACTGAATCATGTATTTTCGTTAGAGATACACTACAACACTCAGATATATCAGAATTCATCACATTGAACTAATTGTGTTTAGAAATCAACCTTTCTATGGGTTCTGCTACGAGAATGGATTACAACTAACTTTTTATGGCTTTATTCGTCTGTTCTCAGCAAGTTCATGCAAATAATCACTTAATCATTTACTCTCATTGGAGATACCCAAAAACACGCAGATATATCAGAATTCATCACATTGAACTAATTGTGTTTAGAAATCAACCTTTCTATGTGTTCTGCTACGAGAATGGATTACAACTAACTTTTTATGGCTTTATTCGTCTTTTCTCATCAAGTTCATTCAACTAATCACTGAATCACTTATTCTCGTTGGAGACACACTAAAAGACTCAGATATATCAGAATTCATCACATTGAACTAATTGTGTTTAGAAATCAACCTTTCTATGTGTTCTGCTAAGAAATGGATTACAACTAACTTTTTATGTCTTTATTCGTCTGTTCTCAGCAAGTTCATGCGACTAATCACTGAATCATGTATTTTCGTTAGAGATACACTACAACACTCAGATATATCAGAATTCATCACATTGAACTAATTGTGTTTAGAAATCAACCTTTCTATGGGTTCTGCTACGAGAATGGATTACAACTAACTTTTTATGGCTTTATTCGTCTGTTCTCAGCAAGTTCATGCAAATAATCACTTAATCATTTACTCTCATTGGAGATACCCAAAAACACGCAGATATATCAGAATTCATCACACTGAACGAATTGTGTTTAGAAATCAACCTTTCTATGTGTTCTGCTAAGAAAATGGATTACAACTAACTTTTTATGGCTTTATTCGTCTGTTCTCAGCAAGTTCATGCAACGAATCACTGAATCATTTATTTTCGTTGGAGATACACTACAACACTCAGATATATCAGAATTCATCACATTGAACGAATTGTGTTTAGAAATCAACATTTCTATGTGTTCTGCTAAGAAATGGATTACAACTAACTTTTTATGGCTTTATTCGTCTTTTCTCATGAAGTTCATGCAACTAATCACTAAATCACTTATTCTGGTTGGAGATACACTACAACACTCAGATATATCAGAATGCATCACATTGAACTAATTGTGTTTAGAAATCAACCTTTCTATGGGTTCTGCTACGAGAATGGATTACAACTAACTTTTTATGGCTTTATTCGTCTGTTCTCAGCAAGTTCATGCAAATAATCACTTAATCATTTACTCTCATTGGAGATACCCAAAAACACGCAGATATATCAGAATTCATCACATTGAACTAATTGTGTTTAGAAATCAACCTTTCTATGTGTTCTGCTACGAGAATGGATTACAACTAACTTTTTATGGCTTTATTCGTCTTTTCTCATCAAGTTCATTCAACTAATCACTGAATCACTTATTCTCGTTGGAGACACACTAAAAGACTCAGATATATCAGAATTCATCACATTGAACTAATTGTGTTTAGAAATCAACCTTTCTATGTGTTCTGCTAAGAAATGGATTACAACTAACTTTTTATGTCTTTATTCGTCTGTTCTCAGCAAGTTCATGCGACTAATCACTGAATCATGTATTTTCGTTAGAGATACACTACAACACTCAGATATATCAGAATTCATCACATTGAACTAATTGTGTTTAGAAATCAACCTTTCTATGGGTTCTGCTACGAGAATGGATTACAACTAACTTTTTATGGCTTTATTCGTCTGTTCTCAGCAAGTTCATGCAAATAATCACTTAATCATTTACTCTCATTGGAGATACCCAAAAACACGCAGATATATCAGAATTCATCACACTGAACGAATTGTGTTTAGAAATCAACCTTTCTATGTGTTCTGCTAAGAAAATGGATTACAACTAACTTTTTATGGCTTTATTCGTCTGTTCTCAGCAAGTTCATGCAACGAATCACTGAATCATTTATTTTCGTTGGAGATACACTACAACACTCAGATATATCAGAATTCATCACATTGAACGAATTGTGTTTAGAAATCAACATTTCTATGTGTTCTGCTAAGAAATGGATTACAACTAACTTTTTATGGCTTTATTCGTCTTTTCTCATGAAGTTCATGCAACTAATCACTAAATCACTTATTCTGGTTGGAGATACACTACAACACTCAGATATATCAGAATGCATCACATTGAACTAATTGTGTTTAGAAATCAACCTTTCTATGGGTTCTGCTACGAGAATGGATTACAACTAACTTTTTATGGCTTTATTCGTCTGTTCTCAGCAAGTTCATGCAACTAATCACTGAATCATTTATTCTCATTGGAGATACCCAAAAACACTCAGATATATCAGAATTCATCACATTGAACTAATTGTGTTTAGAAATCAACCTTTCTATGTGTTCTGCTAAGAAATGGATTACAACTAACTTTTTATGGCTTTATTCGTCTATTCTCAGCAAATTCATGCGACTAATCACTGAATCATTTATTTTCGTTGGAGATACACTACAACACTCAGATATATCAGAATTCATCACATTGAACTAATTGTGTTTAGAAATCAACCTTTCTATGTGTTCTGCTAAGAAATGGATTACAACTAACTTTTTATGGCTTTATTCGTCTTTTCTCAGCAAGTTCATTCAACTAATCACTGAATCACTTATTCTCGTTGGAGACACACTAAAAGACTCAGATATATCAGAATTCATCACATTGAACTAATTGTGTTTAGAAATCAACCTTTCTATGGGTTCTGCTAAGAAATGGATTACAACTAACTTTTTATGTCTTTATTCGTCTGTTCTCAGCAAGTTCATGCGACTAATCACTGAATCATGTATTTTCGTTAGCGATACACTACAACACTCAGATATATCAGAATTCATCACATTGAACTAATTGTGTTTAGAAATCAACCTTTCTATGGGTTCTGCTAAGAAATGGATTACAACTAACTTTTTATGGCTTTATTCGTCTATTCTCAGCAAGTTCATGCGACTAATCACTGAATCACTTATTCTCGTTGGAGACACACTAAAAGACTCAGATATATCAGAATTCATCACATTGAACTAATTGTGTTTAGGAAATCAACCTTTCTATGTGTTCTGCTAAGAAATGGATTACAACTAACTTTTTATGTCTTTATTCGTCTGTTCTCAGCAAGTTCATGCGACTAATCACTGAATCATGTATTTTCGTTAGAGATACACTACAACACTCAGATATATCAGAATTCATCACATTGAACTAATTGTGTTTAGAAATCAACCTTTCTATGGGTTCTGCTACGAGAATGGATTACAACTAACTTTTTATGGCTTTATTCGTCTGTTCTCAGCAAGTTCATGCAAATAATCACTTAATCATTTACTCTCATTGGAGATACCCAAAAACACGCAGATATATCAGAATTCATCACACTGAACGAATTGTGTTTAGAAATCAACCTTTCTATGTGTTCTGCTACGAGAATGGATTACAACTAACTTTTTATGGCTTTATTCGTCTTTTCTCATCAAGTTCATTCAACTAATCACTGAATCATTTATTCTCATTGGAGATACACTACAACACTCAGATATATCAGAATTCATCACATTGAACTAATTGTGTTTAGAAATCAACCTTTCTATGGGTTCTGCTACGAGAATGGATTACAACTAACTTTTTATGGCTTTATTCGTCTGTTCTCAGCAAGTTCATGCAAATAATCACTTAATCATTTACTCTCATTGGAGATACCCAAAAACACGCAGATATATCAGAATTCATCACATTGAACTAATTGTGTTTAGAAATCAACCTTTCTATGTGTTCTGCTACGAGAATGGATTACAACTAACTTTTTATGGCTTTATTCGTCTTTTCTCATCAAGTTCATTCAACTAATCACTGAATCACTTATTCTCGTTGGAGACACACTAAAAGACTCAGATATATCAGAATTCATCACATTGAACTAATTGTGTTTAGAAATCAACCTTTCTATGTGTTCTGCTAAGAAATGGATTACAACTAACTTTTTATGTCTTTATTCGTCTGTTCTCAGCAAGTTCATGCGACTAATCACTGAATCATGTATTTTCGTTAGAGATACACTACAACACTCAGATATATCAGAATTCATCACATTGAACTAATTGTGTTTAGAAATCAACCTTTCTATGGGTTCTGCTACGAGAATGGATTACAACTAACTTTTTATGGCTTTATTCGTCTGTTCTCAGCAAGTTCATGCAAATAATCACTTAATCATTTACTCTCATTGGAGATACCCAAAAACACGCAGATATATCAGAATTCATCACACTGAACGAATTGTGTTTAGAAATCAACCTTTCTATGTGTTCTGCTAAGAAAATGGATTACAACTAACTTTTTATGGCTTTATTCGTCTGTTCTCAGCAAGTTCATGCAACGAATCACTGAATCATTTATTTTCGTTGGAGATACACTACAACACTCAGATATATCAGAATTCATCACATTGAACGAATTGTGTTTAGAAATCAACATTTCTATGTGTTCTGCTAAGAAATGGATTACAACTAACTTTTTATGGCTTTATTCGTCTTTTCTCATGAAGTTCATGCAACTAATCACTAAATCACTTATTCTGGTTGGAGATACACTACAACACTCAGATATATCAGAATGCATCACATTGAACTAATTGTGTTTAGAAATCAACCTTTCTATGGGTTCTGCTACGAGAATGGATTACAACTAACTTTTTATGGCTTTATTCGTCTGTTCTCAGCAAGTTCATGCAAATAATCACTTAATCATTTACTCTCATTGGAGATACCCAAAAACACGCAGATATATCAGAATTCATCACATTGAACTAATTGTGTTTAGAAATCAACCTTTCTATGTGTTCTGCTACGAGAATGGATTACAACTAACTTTTTATGGCTTTATTCGTCTTTTCTCATCAAGTTCATTCAACTAATCACTGAATCACTTATTCTCGTTGGAGACACACTAAAAGACTCAGATATATCAGAATTCATCACATTGAACTAATTGTGTTTAGAAATCAACCTTTCTATGTGTTCTGCTAAGAAATGGATTACAACTAACTTTTTATGTCTTTATTCGTCTGTTCTCAGCAAGTTCATGCGACTAATCACTGAATCATGTATTTTCGTTAGAGATACACTACAACACTCAGATATATCAGAATTCATCACATTGAACTAATTGTGTTTAGAAATCAACCTTTCTATGGGTTCTGCTACGAGAATGGATTACAACTAACTTTTTATGGCTTTATTCGTCTGTTCTCAGCAAGTTCATGCAAATAATCACTTAATCATTTACTCTCATTGGAGATACCCAAAAACACGCAGATATATCAGAATTCATCACACTGAACGAATTGTGTTTAGAAATCAACCTTTCTATGTGTTCTGCTAAGAAAATGGATTACAACTAACTTTTTATGGCTTTATTCGTCTGTTCTCAGCAAGTTCATGCAACG
>NC_070587.1:28773376-28775876 GCF_027409825.1 Scomber japonicus | reverse complement strand
TAGATAGATAGATAGATAGATAGATAGATAGATACATAGATAGATAGATAGATAGATAGATAGATAGATAGATAGATAGATAGATAGATAGATAGATAGATAGATACATAGATAGATAGATAGATATAGAGACAGATAGATAGATAGATAGATAGATAGATAGATAGATAGATAGATAGATAGATAGATAGATAGATAGATAGATAGATAGATACATAGATAGATAGATAGATAGATAGATACATAGATAGATAGATAGATATAGAGACAGATAGATAGATAGATAGATAGATAGATAGATAGATAGATAGATAGATAGATAGATACATAGATAGATAGATAGATAGATAGATACATAGATAGATAGATAGATAGATAGATAGATAGATAGATAGACAGATAGATAGATACATAGATAGATAGATAGATAAATAGATACATCGATAGATAGATAGATAGATAGATAGATAGATAGATAGATAGATAGATAGATAGATAGATAGACAGATAGACAGATAGATAGATAGATAGATAGATAGATAGATAGATAGATAGATAGATTAACAGATATATACATAGACATAGTCTAATGAAAATAAGATACATAGATAGATAGATAGATAGATAGATACATCGATAGATAGATAGATAGATAGATAGATAGATAGATAGATAGATAGATAGATAGATAGATAGATAGATAGATAGATAGATAGATAGATAGATAGATAGATAGATAGATAGATTAACAGATATATACATAGACATAGTCTAATGAAAATAAGATACATAGATAGATAGATAGATAGATAGATACATCGATAGATAGATAGATAGATAGATAGATAGATAGATAGATAGATAGATAGATAGATAGATAGATAGATAGATAGATAGATAGATAGATAGATAGATAGATAGATACATAGATAGATATATAGATATAGAGACAAATAGATAGATAGATAGATAGATAGATAGATAGATAGATAGATAGATAGATAGATACATAGATAGATAGATAGATAGATAGATACATAGATAGATAGATAGATAGATAGATAGATAGATAGATAGATAGACAGATAGATAGATACATAGATAGATATATGGATAAATAGATACATCGATAGATAGATAGATACATAGATAGATAGATAGATAGATAGATAGATAGATAGATAGATAGATAGATAGATAGATAGATAGATAGATAGATAGATAGATAGATAGATAGATAGATAGATAGATAGATACATAGATAGATATATAGATATAGAGACAAATAGATAGATAGATAGATAGATAGATAGATAGATAGATAGATAGATAGATACATAGATAGATAGATAGATAGATAGATACATAGATAGATAGATAGATAAATAGATACATCGATAGATAGATAGATACATAGATAGATAGATAGATAGATAGATAGATAGATAGATAGATAGATAGATAGATAGATAGACAGATAGACAGATAGATAGATAGATAGATAGATAGATAGATAGATAGATAGATAGATAGATTAACAGATATATACATAGACATAGTCTAATGAAAATAAGATACATAGATAGATAGATAGATAGATAGATAGATAGATAGATAGATAGATAGATACATAGATAGATAGATAGATAGATAGATAGATAGATAGATAGATAGATAGATAGATAGATAGATAGATAGATAGATACATAGATAGATAGATAGATATAGAGACAGATAGATAGATAGATAGATAGATAGATAGATAGATAGATAGATACATAGATAGATAGATAGATAGATAGATACATAGATAGATAGATAGATATAGAGACAGATAGATAGATAGATAGATAGATAGATAGATAGATAGATAGATAGATAGATAGATACATAGATAGATAGATAGATAGATAGATACATAGATAGATAGATAGATAGATAGATAGATAGATAGATAGACAGATAGATAGATACATAGATAGATAGATAGATAAATAGATACATCGATAGATAGATAGATAGATAGATAGATAGATAGATAGATAGATAGATAGATAGATAGATAGATAGACAGATAGACAGATAGATAGATAGATAGATAGATAGATAGATAGATAGATAGATAGATAGATTAACAGATATATACATAGACATAGTCTAATGAAAATAAGATACATAGATAGATAGATAGATAGATAGATACATCGATAGATAGATAGATAGATAGATAGATAGATAGATAGATAGATAGATAGATAGATAGATAGATAGATAGATAGATACATAGATAGATATATAGATATAGAGACAAATAGATAGATAGATAGATAGATAGATAGATAGATAGATAGATAGATAGATAGATACATAGATAGATAGATAGATAGATAGATACATAGATAGATAGATAGATAGATAGATAGATAGATAGATAGATAGATAGACAGATAGATAGATACATAGATAGATATATGGATAAATAGATACATCGATAGATAGA
>NC_070587.1:28753376-28755876 GCF_027409825.1 Scomber japonicus | reverse complement strand
GATAGATAGATATATACACATTTATGTTTTTGTATGTCTGTGTGTGTGTGAATGTCTGCCAGGTGCCTTTCAAAGTAAACATTTGAGAATTAATAATCATTTAGTCTTATAAAATTAATATAGATAGATAGATAGATAGATAGATAGATAGATAGATAGATAGATAGATAGATAGATAGATAGATAGATAGATAGATAGATAGATAGATCGATACATCGATAGATAGATCGATAGATCGATACAAAGATAGATAGATAGATAGATAGATAGATAGATAGATAGATAGATAGATAGATAGATAGATAGATAGATAGATAGATTGATAGACTAACAGATAGATACATAGACATAGTCTAATGAAAATAAGATAGATAGATAGATAGATAGATAGATAGATAGATAGATAGATAGATAGATAGATAGATAGATAGATAGATAGATAGATAGATAGTTACATCGATAGATAGATAGATAGATAGAAAGATACATCGATAGATAGATAGATACACATTTATGTTTGTGTGTGTCTGTGTGTGTGTGAAGGTCTGCCAGGTGCCTTTCAAAGTAAAGATGTGAGAATTAATAATCATTTAGTCTTATAAAATTAATATAGATAGATAGATAGATAGATAGATAGATAGATAGATAGATAGATAGATAGATAGATAGATAGATAGATAGATAGATAGATAGATAGATAGATAGATAGATAGATAGATATAGAGACAGATAGATAGATAGATAGATAGATAGATAGATAGATAGATAGATAGATAGAT
Source organism: Scomber japonicus (assembly GCF_027409825.1). Taxonomy (NCBI): domain Eukaryota; kingdom Metazoa; phylum Chordata; class Actinopteri; order Scombriformes; family Scombridae; genus Scomber; species Scomber japonicus. Next base: position 28,755,096 of record NC_070587.1, on the reverse strand, counting down.
AGATAGATAGATCGATAGATCGATAGATCGATAGACAGATAGATAGATACATAGATAGATAGATAGATAGATAGATAGATAGATAGATAGATAGATAGATAGATAGATAGATAGATAGATACATCGATAGATAGATACATCGATAGATAGATACATCGATAGATACATCGATAGATTGATAGATACACATTTATGTTTGTGTGTGTCTGTGTGTGTGTGAAGGTCTGCCAGGTGCCTTTCAAAGTAAAGATTTGAGAATTAATAATAATTTAGTCTTATGAAATTAATATAGATAGATAGATAGATAGATAGATAGATAGATAGATAGATAGATAGATAGATAGATAGATAGATAGATAGATCGATACATCGATAGATAGATCGATACAAAGATAGATAGATACACAGATACATAGATACATAGATAGATAGATAGATAGATAGATAGATAGATAGATAGATAGATAGATAGATAGATAGATATAGAAAGAGATAGATAGATAGATAGATAGATAGATAGATAGATAGATAGATAGATAGATAGATAGATAGATAGATAGATAGATAGATATAGAGACAGATAGATAGATAGATAGATAGATAGATAGATAGATAGATAGATAGATAGATAGATACATCGATAGATAGATAGATAGATAGATACATCGATAGATAGATAGATAGATATATACACATTTATGTTTTTGTATGTCTGTGTGTGTGTGAAGGTCTGCCAGGTGCCTTTCAAAGTAAAGATTTGAGAAGTAATAATCATTTAGTCTTATAAAATTAATATAGATAGATAGATAGATAGATAGATAGATAGATAGATAGATAGATAGATAGATAGATAGATAGATAGATAGATAGATAGATCGATACATCGATAGATAGATCGATAGATCGATACAAAGATAGATAGATAGATAGATAGATAGATAGATAGATAGATAGATAGATAGATAGATAGATAGATAGATAGATAGATTGATAGACTAACAGATAGATACATAGACATAGTCTAATGAAAATAAGATAGATAGATAGATAGATAGATAGATAGATAGATAGATAGATAGATAGATAGATAGATAGATAGATAGATAGACAGATAGATAGTTACATCGATAGATAGATAGATAGATAGAAAGATACATCGATAGATAGATAGATACACATTTATGTTTGTGTGTGTCTGTGTGTGTGTGAAGGTCTGCCAGGTGCCTTTCAAAGTAAAGATGTGAGAATTAATAATCATTTAGTCTTATAAAATTAATATAGATAGATAGATAGATAGATAGATAGAGAGATAGATAGATAGATAGATAGATAGATAGATAGATAGATAGATAGATAGATAGATATAGAGACAGATAGATAGATAGATAGATAGATAGATAGATAGATAGATAGATAGATAGATAGATCGATAGATCGATAGATCGATAGACAGATAGATAGATACATAGATAGATAGATAGATAGATACATCGATAGATAGATAGATACATAGATAGATAGATAGATAGATAGATAGATAGATAGATAGATAGATAGATAGATAGATAGATACATCGATAGATAGATACATCGATAGATACATCGATAGATTGATAGATACACATTTATGTTTGTGTGTGTCTGTGTGTGTGTGAAGGTCTGCCAGGTGCCTTTCAAAGTAAAGATTTGAGAATTAATAATAATTTAGTCTTATGAAATT
>NC_070587.1:28743376-28748376 GCF_027409825.1 Scomber japonicus | reverse complement strand
ATAGATAGATACATAGATAGATAGATAGATAGATACATCGATAGATATATCGATAGATCGATAGACAGATAGATAGATACATAGATAGATAGATAGAAACATCGATAGATAGATCGATAGATAGATAGATAGATAGATAGATAGATAGATAGATACATAGATAGATAGATAGATAGATAGATAGATAGATAGATAGATAGATAGATAGATAGATAGATAGATAGATAGATAGATAGATAGATAGATAGACAGATAGATAGATACATAGATAGATAGATAGATAGATACATCGATAGATAGATAGATAGATAGATAGATAGATAGATAGATAGATAGATACATAGATAGATAGATATAGAAAGAGATATATAGATAGATAGATAGATAGATAGATAGATAGATAGATAGATAGATAGATAAATAGATATAGAGACAGATACACAGATAGATAGATAGATAGATAGATAGATAGATAGATAGATAGATAGATAGATAGATAGATAGATAGATAGATAGATAGATAGATAGATATAGAGACAGATACACAGATAGATAGATAGATAGATAGATAGATAGATAGATAGATAGATAGATAGATAGATAGATAGATAGATAGATAAATAGATAGATAGATAGATAGATAGATAGATAGATAGATAGATAGATAGATATAGAAAGAGATAGATAGATAGATAGATAGATAGATAGATAGATAGATAGATAGATAGATAGATAGATAGATAGATAGACAGATACATAGATACATAGATAGATAGATAGATAGATACATCGATAGATAGATAGATAGATAGATAGATAGATAGATAGATAGATAGATAGATAGATAGATAGATAGATAGATACATAGATAGATAGATAGATACATAGATACATCGATAGATAGATAGATAGATAAATAGATAGATAGATAGATAGATAGATAGATATATAGATAGATAGATAGATCGATAGATCGATAGACAGATAGATAGATACATAGATAGATAGACAGATACATAGATAGATAGATAGATAGATAGATAGATAGATAGATAGATACACAGATAGATAGATACATAGATAGATAGATAGATAGATAGATAGATAGATATATAGATAGATAGATATAGAAAGAGATAGATAGATAGATAGATAGATAGATAGATAGATAGATAGATAGATAGATAGATAGATAGATATAGAGACAGATAGATAGATAGATATAGAGACAGATAGATAGATACATCGATAGATAGATAGATAGATAGATACATCGATAGATAGATAGATAGATATATACACATTTATGTTTTTGTATGTCTGTGTGTGTGTGAAGGTCTGCCAGGTGCCTTTCAAAGTAAAGATTTGAGAATTAATAATCATTTAGTCTTATAAAATTAATATAGATAGATAGATAGATAGATAGATAGATAGATAGATAGATAGATAGATAGATAGATAGATAGATAGATAGATAGATAGATAGATAGATCGATACATCGATAGATAGATCGATAGATCGATACAAAGATAGATAGATAGATAGATAGATAGATAGATAGATAGATAGATAGATAGATAGATAGATAGATAGATAGATAGATAGATAGATAGATAGATTGATAGACTAACAGATAGATACATAGACATAGTCTAATGAAAATAAGATAGATAGATAGATAGATAGATAGATAGATAGATAGATAGATAGATAGATAGATAGATAGATAGATAGATAGATAGATAGTTACATTGATAGATAGATAGATAGATAGATAGAAAGATACATCGATAGATAGATAGATACACATTTATGTTTGTGTGTGTCTGTGTGTGTGTGAAGGTCTGCCAGGTGCCTTTCAAAGTAAAGATGTGAGAATTAATAATCATTTAGTCTTATAAAATTAATATAGATAGATAGATAGATAGATAGATAGATAGATAGATAGATAGATAGATAGATAGATAGATAGATCGATAGATCGATAGATCGATAGACAGATAGATAGATACATAGATAGATAGATAGATAGATACATCGATAGATAGATAGATACATAGATAGATAGATAGATAGATAGATAGATAGATAGATAGATAGATAGATAGATAGATAGATAGATAGATAGATAGATCGATACATCGATAGATAGATCGATACAAAGATAGATAGATACACAGATAGATAGATACATAGATAGATAGATAGATAGATAGATATAGAAAGAGATAGATAGATAGATAGATAGATAGATAGATAGATAGATAGATAGATAGATAGATATAGAGACAGATAGATAGATAGATATAGAGACAGATAGATAGATAGATAGATAGATAGATAGATAGATAGATAGATAGATAGATACATCGATAGATAGATAGATAGATAGATACATCGATAGATAGATAGATAGATAGATATATACACATTTATGTTTTTGTATGTCTGTGTGTGTGTGAAGGTCTGCCAGGTGCCTTTCAAAGTAAAGATTTGAGAATTAATAATCATTTAGTCTTATAAAATTAATATAGATAGATAGATAGATAGATAGATAGATAGATAGATAGATAGATAGATAGATAGATAGATAGATAGATAGATCGATACATCGATAGATAGATCGATAGATCGATACAAAGATAGATAGATAGATAGATAGATAGATAGATAGATAGATAGATAGATAGATAGATAGATAGATAGATAGATAGATAGATAGATAGATTGATAGACTAACAGATAGATACATAGACATAGTCTAATGAAAATAAGATAGATAGATAGATAGATAGATAGATAGATAGATAGATAGATAGATAGATAGATAGATAGATAGTTACATCGATAGATAGATAGATAGATAGAAAGATACATCGATAGATAGATAGATACACATTTATGTTTGTGTGTGTCTGTGTGTGTGTGAAGGTCTGCCAGGTGCCTTTCAAAGTAAAGATGTGAGAATTAATAATCATTTAGTCTTATAAAATTAATATAGATAGATAGATAGATAGATAGATAGATAGATAGATAGATAGATAGATAGATAGATAGATAGATAGATAGATAGATAGATATAGAGACAGATAGATAGATAGATAGATAGATAGATAGATAGATAGATAGATCGATAGATCGATAGATCGATAGACAGATAGATAGATACATAGATAGATAGATAGATAGATACATCGATAGATAGATAGATACATAGATAGATAGATAGATAGATAGATAGATAGATAGATAGATAGATAGATAGATAGATAGATAGATACATCGATAGATAGATACATCGATAGATACATCGATAGATTGATAGATACACATTTATGTTTGTGTGTGTCTGTGTGTGTGTGAAGGTCTGCCAGGTGCCTTTCAAAGTAAAGATTTGAGAATTAATAATAATTTAGTCTTATGAAATTAATATAGATAGATAGATAGATAGATAGATAGATAGATAGATAGATAGATAGATAGATAGATAGATAGATAGATAGATAGATAGATCGATACATCGATAGATAGATCGATACAAAGATAGATAGATACACAGATAGATAGATACATAGATAGATAGATAGATAGATAGATAGATAGATAGATAGATAGATAGATAGATATAGAAAGAGATAGATAGATAGATATAGAGACAGATAGATAGATAGATAGATAGATAGATAGATAGATAGATAGATAGATAGATAGATACATCGATAGATAGATAGATAGATAGATAGATACATGGATAGATAGATAGATAGATATATACACATTTATGTTTTTGTATGTCTGTGTGTGTGTGAAGGTCTGCCAGGTGCCTTTCAAAGTAAAGATTTGAGAATTAATAATCATTTAGTCTTATAAAATTAATATAGATAGATAGATAGATAGATAGATAGATAGATAGATAGATAGATAGATAGATAGATAGATAGATAGATAGATAGATAGATAGATAGATCGATACATCGATAGATAGATCGATAGATCGATACAAAGATAGATAGATAGATAGATAGATAGATAGATAGATAGATAGATAGATAGATAGATAGATAGATAGATAGATAGATAGATATAGAAAGAGATAGATAGATAGATAGATAGATAGATAGATAGATAGATAGATAGATAGATAGATAGATAGATATAGAAAGAGATAGATAGATAGATAGATAGATAGATAGATAGATAGATAGATATAGAGACAGATACACAGATAGATAGATAGATAGATAGATAGATAGATAGATAGATAGATAGATAGATAGATAGATAGATAGATAGATAGATAGATAGATAAATAGATAGATAGATAGATAGATAAATAGATAGATAGATAGATAGATAGATAGATATAGAAAGAGATAGATAGATAGATAGATAGATAGATAGATAGATAGATAGATAGATAGATAGATAGATAGACAGATAGATAGATAGATAGACAGATAGATAGATACATAGATAGATAGATAGATAGATACATCGATAGATAGATAGATAGATAGATAGATAGATAGATAGATAGATAGATAGATAGATAGATAGATCGATAGATCGATAGACAGATAGATAGATACATAGATAGATAGACAGATACATAGATAGATAGATAGATAGATAGATAGATAGATAGATAGATAGATAGATAGATAGATAGATACATCGATAGATAGATACATCGATAGATACATCGATAGATTGATAGACACACATTTATGTTTGTGTGTGTCTGTGTGTGTGTGAAGGTCTGCCAGGTGCCTTTTAAAGTAAAGATTTGAGAATTAATAATAATTTAGTCTTATAAAATTAATATAGACAGATAGATAGACAGATAGATAGATAGATAGATAGATATATAGATAGATAGATACATCGATAGATACATCGATAGATTGATAGATACACATTTATGTTTGTGTATGTCTGTGTGTGTGTGAAGGTCTGCCAGGTGCCTTTCAAAGTAAAGATTTGAGAATTAATGATCATT
>NC_070587.1:28733376-28740876 GCF_027409825.1 Scomber japonicus | reverse complement strand
ATAGATAGATAGATACATAGATAGATAGATAGATATAGAGACAGATAGACAGATAGATACATAGATAGATACATAGATAGATAGATACATCGATAGATAGATAGATACATAGATAGATAGATAGATAGATAGATAGATAGATAGATATATAGATAGATAGATAGATAGATACATCGATCGATAGATACATCGACAGATTGATATCGACATCGATGATCTCTTTATTTATTTATTACTGTAAAGCACTTTGGTACACCGCAAGGACTGTTATAAAGGGCTGTATAAATAAACTACATTACATTACAGTACATTACATTGCATTACATTACATTACATTTATGTTTGTGTGTGTCTGTGTGTGTGTGAAGGTCTGCCAGGTGCCTTTCAAAGTAAAGATTTGAGAATTAATAATAATTTAGTCTTATAAAATTAATATAGATAGATAGATAGATAGATCGATAGATCGATAGATAGATAGATAGATCGATAGATCGATACACAGAGAGATAGATACATAGATAGATAGATAGATAGATAGATAGATAGATAGATAGATAGATAGATAGATATAGAAAGAGATAGATAGATAGATAGATAGATAGATAGATAGATATAGAGACAGATAGACAGATAGATAGATAGATAGATAGATAGATAGATAGATAGATAGATAGATAGATAGACAGATAGATAGATACATAGATAGATACATAGATAGATAGATAGATAGATACATCGATAGATAGATAGATAGATCGATAGACAGATAGATAGATACATAGATAGATAGATAGAAACATCGATAGATAGATAGATAGATAGATAGATAGATAGATACATAGATAGATAGATAGATAGATACATCGATAGATAGATAGATAGATAGATAGATAGATAGATAGATAGATAGATAGATAGATAAATAGATAGATAGATAGATAGATAGATAGATAGATAGATAGACAGATAGATAGATACATAGATAGATAGATAGATAGATACATCGATAGATAGATAGATAGATAGATAGATAGATAGATAGATAGATAGATACATCGATAGATAGATAGATACACATTTATGTTTGTGTGTGTCTGTGTGTGTGTGAAGGTCTGCCAGGTGCCTTTCAAAGTAAAGATTTGAGAATTAATAATCATTTAGTCTTATGAAATTAATATAGATAGATACATAGATAGATATATATATATAGATAGATACATAGATAGATATAGAGACAGATAGACAGATAGATAGATAGATAGATAAATCGATACATCGATATATAGATCGATACATCGATAGACAGATAGATATATACATAGATAGATAGATAGATAGATACATCGATAGATAGATAGATAGATAGATAGATAGATAGATAGATAGATAGATAGATAGATAGATAGATAGATAGATAGATAGATAGATACATCGATAGATAGATACATCGATAGATACATCGATATATTGATATATACACATTTATGTTTGTGTGTGTCTGTGTGTGTGTGAAGGTCTGCCAGGTGCCTTTCAAAGTAAAGATTTGAGAATTAATAATAATTTAGTCTTATAAAATTAATATAGATAGATAGATAGATAGATAGATAGATAGATAGATAGATAGATAGATAGATAGATAGATAGATAGATAGATAGATATAGAAAGAGATACATAGATAGATAGATATAGAGACAGATAGATAGATAGATAGATAAATAGATAGATAGATATAGAGACAGATAGACAGATAGATAGATAGATAGATAGATAGATAGATAGATAGATAGATAGATAGATAGATAGATAGATAGATACATAGATAGATAGATAGATAGATACATCGATAGATAGATAGATAGATAGATAGATAGATAGATAGATAGATAGATAGATAGATAGATAGATAGATAGATAGATAGATAGATAGATACATCGATAGATAGATAGATAGATAGATACATCGATAGATTGATAGATACACATTTATGTTTGTGTGTGTCTGTGTGTGTGTGAAGGTCTGCCATATGCCTTTCAAAGTAAAGATTTGAGAATTAATAATCATTTAGTCTTAAAAAATTAAAATATAGATTAATATAGATAGATAGATAGATAGATAGATAGATAGATAGATAGATAGATAGATAGATAGATACATAGATACATAGATACATAGATAGATAGATAGATAGATAGATAGATAGATAGATAGATAGATCGATACATCGAAATATAGATCGATACATAGATCGATACATCGATAGACAGATAGATAGATACATAGATAGATAGATAGATAGATAGATAGATAGATAGATACATCGATAGATAGATCGATAGATTGATAGACAGATAGATAGATACATAGATAAATAGATAGATAGATACATCGATAGATAGATAGATAGATAGATAGATGGATAGATAGATAGATAGATAGATAGATAGATAGATAGATAGATAGATAGATAGATAGATAGATACATCGATAGATAGATAGATAGATACATCGATAGATAGATAGATACATCGATAGATTGATAGATACACATTTATGTTTGTGTGTGTCTGTGTGTGTGTGAAGGTCTGCCAGGTGCCTTTCAAAGTAAAGATTTGAGAATTAATAATCATTTAGTCTTATAAAATTAATATAGATAGATAGATAGATAGATAGATAGATAGCTACATAGATACATAGATACATAGATAGATAGATAGATAGATAGATAGATAGATAGATAGATAGATCGATACATCGATATATAGATCGATACATAGATCGATACATTGATAGACAGATAGATAGATACATAAATAGATAGATAGATAGATAGATAGATAGATAGATAGATACATCGATAGATAGATCGATAGATCGATAGACAGATAGATAGATACATAGATAAATAGATAGATAGATACATCGATAGATAGATAGATAGATAGATAGATGGATAGATAGATAGATAGATAGATAGATAGATAGATAGATAGATAGATAGATAGATAGATAGATAGATAGATAGATAGATAGATAGATAGATAGATAGATAGATGCACATTTATGTTTGTGTGTGTCTGTGTGTGTGAATGTCTGCCAGGTGCCTTTCAAAGTAATGATTTGAGAATTAATAATCATTTAGTCTTATAAAATTAATATAGATAGATAGATAGATAGATAGATAGAAAGAGAGATAGAGAGATAGAGAGATAGACAGATAGATAGATAGATAGATAGATAGATAGATTAACAGATAGATACATAGACATAGTCTAATGAAAATAAGATACATAGATAGATAGATAGATAGATAGATAGATAGATAGATAGATAGATTGATAGACTAACAGATAGATACATAGACATAGTCTAATGAAAATAAGATAGATAGATAGATAGATAGATAGATAGATAGATAGATAGATAGATAGATAGATAGATAGATAGATAGATAGATAGATAGATAGATAGATAGATAGTTACATCGATAGATAGATAGATAGATAGAAAGATACATCGATAGATAGATAGATACACATTTATGTTTGTGTGTGTCTCTGTGTGTGTGAAGGTCTGCCAGGTGCCTTTCAAAGTAAAGATGTGAGAATTAATAATCATTTAGTATTATAAAATTAATATAGATAGATAGATAGATAGATAGATAGATAGATAGATAGATAGATGATAGATAGATAGATATAGAGACAGATAGATAGATAGATAGATAGATAGATAGATAGATAGATAGATCGATAGATCGATAGATCGATAGATCGATAGACAGATAGATAGATACATAGATAGATAGATAGATAGATACATCGATAGATAGATAGATACATAGATACATCGATAGATAGATAGATAGATAGATAGATAGATAGATAGATAGATAGATAGATAGATAGATAGATAGATAGATAGATAGATACATCGATAGATAGATAGATAGATAGATAGATAGATCGATAGATCGATAGACAGATAGATAGATACATAGATAGATAGATAGATAGATAGATACATCGATAGATAGATAGATAGATAGATAGATAGATAGATAGATAGATAGATAGATAGATAGATAGATAGATAGATTGATAGACTAACAGATAGATACATAGACATAGTCTAATGAAAATAAGATAGATAGATAGATAGATAGATAGATAGATAGATAGATAGATAGATAGATAGATAGATAGATAGATAGATAGATAGATAGATAGATAGATAGTTACATCGATAGATAGATAGATACACATTTATGTTTGTGTGTGTCTTTGTGTGTGTGAAGGTCTGCCAGGTGCCTTTCAAAGTAAAGATTTGAGAATTAATAATCATTTAGTCTTATAAAATTAATATAGATAGATAGATAGATAGATAGATAGATAGATAGATAGATAGATAGATAGATAGATAGATAGATAGATAGATAGATAGATAGGATAGATAGATGCACATTTATGTTTGTGTGTGTCTGTGTGTGTGAAGGTCTGCCAGGTGCCTTTCAAAGTACAGATTTGAGAATTAGTAATCATTTAGTGTTATAAAATTAACCTGGGTGCCATCACTCACATAATGACCTTTGACCTGAGAGCATAATAATTTTCATATGTAAGGGTTTCAGTCATTTCTAGTCATTTCTTCATCTTTATTGAGTCAAAGGTCTTCCAAATCAACCATCACTACAGTACTGTGACAGACTCTGACTTATATTCTGTTTGGACATACACGGAAACACTCAGATATATCAGAATTCATCACATTGAACTAATTGTGTTTAGAAATCAACCTTTCTATGTGTTCTGCTAAGAAATGGATTACAACTAACTTTTTATGGCTTTATTCGTCTTTTCTCATCAAGTTCATTCAACTAATCACTAAATCACTGATTCTGGTTGGAGATACACTACAACACTCAGATATATCAGAATTCATCACATTGAACTAATTGTGTTTAGAAATCAACCTTTCTATGGGTTCTGCTAAGAAATGGATTACAACTAACTTTTTATGGCTTTATTCGTCTGTTCTCAGCAAGTTCATGCAACTAAACACTAATCATGTATTTTCGTTGGAGATACACTACAACACTCAGATATATCAGAATTCATCACATTGAACGAATTGTGTTTAGAAATCAACCTTTCTATGTGTTCTGCTAAGAAATGGATTACAACTAACTTTTTATGGCTTTATTCGTCTTTTCTCATCAAGTTCATTCAACTAATCACTAAATCACTTATTCTGGTTGGAGATACACTACAACACTCAGATATATCAGAATTCATCACATTGAACGAATTGTGTTTAGAAATCAACCTTTCTATGTGTTCTGCTAAGAAATGGATTACAACTAACTTTTTATGGCTTTATTCGTCTTTTCTCATCAAGTTCATTCAACTAATCACTAAATCACTTATTCTGGTTGGAGATACACTACAACACTCAGATATATCAGAATTCATCACATTGAACGAATTGTGTTTAGAAATCAACCTTTCTATGTGTTCTGCTAAGAAAATGGATTACAACTAACTTTTTATGGCTTTATTCGTCTGTTCTCAGCAAGTTCATGCAACTAAACACTGAATCATGTATTTTCGTTGGAGATACACTACAACACTCAGATATATCAGAATTCATCACATTGAACGAATTGTGTTTAGAAATCAACCTTTCTGTGTTCTGCTAAGAAAATGGATTACAACTAACTTTTTATGGCTTTATTCGTCTGTTCTCAGCAAGTTCATGCAACTAATCACTGAATCATTTATTCTCATTGGAGATACCCAGAAACACTCAGATATATCAGAATTCATCACATTGAACTAATTGTGTTTAGAAATCAACCTTTCTATGTGTTCTGCTAAGAAATGGATTACAACTAACTTTTTATGGCTTTATTCGTCTTTTCTCATCAAGTTCATTCAACAAATCACTAAATCACTTATTCTGGTTGGAGATACACTACAACACTCAGATATATCAGAATTCATCACATTGAACGAATTGTGTTTAGAAATCAACCTTTCTATGGGTTCTGCTAAGAAAATGGATTACAACTAACTTTTTATGGCTTTATTCGTCTGTTCTCAGCAAGTTCATGCACTGAATCATGTATTTTCGTTGGAGATACACTACAACACTCAGATATATCAGAATTCATCACATTGAACTAATTGTGTTTAGAAATCAACCTTTCTATGTGTTCTGCTAAGAAATGGATTACAACTAACTTTTTATGGCTTTATTCGTCTTTTCTCATCAAGTTCATGCAACTAATCACTAAATCACTTATTCTGGTTGGAGATACACTACAACACTCAGATATATCAGAATTCATCACATTGAACTAATTGTGTTTAGAAATCAACCTTTCTATGTGTTCTGCTAAGAAAATGGATTACAACTAACTTTTTATGGCTTTATTCGTCTGTTCTCAGCAAGTTCATGCAACTAATTACTGAATCATTTATTTTCGTTGGAGATACACTACAACATTCAGATATATCAGAATTCATCACATTGAACGAATTGTGTTTAGAAATCAACCTTTCTATGTGTTCTGCTAAGAAAATGTATTACAACTAACTTTTTATGGCTTTATTCGTCTGTTCTCAGCAAGTTCATGCAACTAAACACTGAATCATGTATTTTCGTTGGAGATACACTACAACACTCAGATATATCAGAATTCATCACATTGAACGAATTGTGTTTAGAAATCAACCTTTCTATGTGTTCTGCTAAGAAATGGATTACAACTAACTTTTTATGGCTTTATTCGTCTTTTCTCAGCAAGTTCATGCAACTAAACACTGAATCATGTATTTTCGTTGGAGATACACTACAACACTCAGATATATCAGAATTCATCACATTGAACGAATTGTGTTTAGAAATCAACCTTTCTATGTGTTCTGCTAAGAAAATGGATTTACAACTAACTTTTTATGGCTTTATTCGTCTGTTCTCAGCAAGTTCATGCAACTAATCACTGAATCATTTATTCTCATTGGAGATACCCAGAAACACTCAGATATATCAGAATTCATCACATTGAACTAATTGTGTTTAGAAATCAACCTTTCTATGTGTTCTGCTAAGAAATGGATTACAACTAACTTTTTATGGCTTTATTCGTCTTTTCTCATCAAGTTCATTCAACTAATCACTAAATCACTTATTCTGGTTGGAGATACACTACAACACTCAGATATATCAGAATTCATCACATTGAACGAATTGTGTTTAGAAATCAACCTTTCTATGGGTTCTGCTAAGAAAATGGATTACAACTAACTTTTTATGGCTTTATTCGTCTGTTCTCAGCAAGTTCATGCACTGAATCATGTATTTTCGTTGGAGATACACTACAACACTCAGATATATCAGAATTCATCACATTGAACTAATTGTGTTTAGAAATCAACCTTTCTATGTGTTCTGCTAAGACATGGATTACAACTAACTTTTTATGGCTTTATTCGTCTTT